>NC_090893.1:1915671-1958171 GCF_036669925.1 Montipora capricornis | reverse complement strand
ACCGCGCAAAAATATCCCTGCATTAGTAAGCCCTACCGATAGGAAATCCGAGTATCTGGAGATGCGCAGAACGTATGCGTGATAACAATAGTAGGCACCGTCCTTAAGGTCATTTCTGGACATATCTGCTAAAGAGCCACAACTCAGTGATCGAGCTGCGTTCTTCATAATTCACTATTCACTACTGCAAAAAAGCGTGATTAGTGCACACAATTTTGGGTTAGGTCATGGATATCCTTTTCGACCCAAGGCTGGGCTGTTACTGCCACAGATATGGTTAAATATTGAATAAGGAGCTGGTGAAGTATGATACATGTCTCACAAACTTTCATAAAAAAATCCTGATTACGTTTACTTTTCAGGAAAACATTTGGTTGGGTAACATTGACATTCAACTTACTCTTGTATCTCTTCTTCGTTATACCGCTGACGTCACTCGCAATCTACCTGCGGGCTTCCGAGAAACGTTTGTGTGGAATCAATGAGACTTTGACAAGAAAAGTAAGCGTAAAATTAAGACGCGCAAATTGATCCAAAACGATCTCGCTTGCATTTTATCCTGGCAGAATAGATGCAATAGCGAACAAGTTAAAAAGACGTTTAATATAAACGGAAAACGCCAGATCCTAAATTTGTGTTTTGAGCTTATTTTTAGGAGCGAACAACATACTAGTACAAGGGGTCCTGAAGAGAGATCATCCGTGACTTCTGGCTCTTGGCTTTACCTAATACAATTCTTAATTCTAAAGTTCGGCTGAATTTGAGGGTACACATTTAAAGGCGACATCGTCGGATGAAACATTGCCATTGGTTAACCGTAGAGAATGGTATAGGGTTAGATATTTGCGCTATTCAAATTTTGTATATTATTATTTTTATATTATATTATTATAATTTTGTATATATTATTATTATTATTATTATTATTATTATTATTATTATTATTATTATTATTATTATTATTAAAAGGTTGTAACTACATATTGCGCATCAACTCGCTTTGGACATATATTCTCTGTCCAGCAGAAATTCCGGATGGGAGGGCTTAAGCATCCCTTCACTGCAGCTGCCCACAGCGACGCGCCTGTAATTAAAAATACCTGTAATTTTTCTTCTTGAACTTTTAGGAATACATTGATATGGAAGTGACATGCAGGAGATTTGATTCGGTAAAACAGTACTGTTTTATTTCGAAGAAGGAAACGATTGTGAATTGAGACTAATAGAGCTTCTGCGTCATCTCCTCTTTATTAGGTCGCCCAATGTCTTCAAATTTGGGTTGTGATCATTACGTCTATTCATCTGATAAAAGAACTTTTTCAATTGAAAGTTAAGGTCAGTATTCCATGCCCGGAAATGCAAGAAATATATCTGCACGTTCGTATGATAAATGTCACTAAATGTCCGCTGACCTTAGAATTCTCACCAATTAAACATCGTATAAATCCGGAAAAGCCAACCCAGTCTCCACCCAAATGATGTATACTGTCTACAGTGGCAACTGAAGCCTTTTAATGTAGAGCGTCTAGATTTTCATTTCATTATGATGGCGGGTGCTCTTGGGGGTTCCAGCTTGTTCAAGGTGTTGATGATGTCATGTTTACAGAAATGCACGTAATTCGATTCAGGTCCAATTTTGACATCCCAACCCCTAGTGTCCCTCTCTTAAGTCTAAGCCTTTGCCAACTATTTGCTAAATTAGCATTGCTTTTAGCTCAAGATACAGGAAGCTGTTTTCGGTCTTAAAAATATCAAGTAACAATGAGAGCAACCCGCAGGTAGCATAGCTAATCGAGGCAGGTCGTTCGATAGATTCAACTATGTAAGATTAAAAATTGGACCTGCGTCTGATTACGTGTATTTCTGTAAACATGACATCACCAACACCTTGAACAAGCTGGAACACCCAAGAGCACCCGCGATCATAATGAAATGAAAATCTAGACGCTCTACATTAACAGGCTTCAGTTACCATTTTAGACTGTATAGTACGTTATTAGGTGGGAGATTGGGTTGGAAAGGTCGCTAGTACAGTAGCGATTCGCGACACAAAGTATCCCATATAAATCAGCCACCAGTCTGCTAAATAAGACGCACGAAATTCGTTATATATCAAATTTGTCTTTTTTTCCTCTAATTTCAGAAAGTCAAATATTTTTGGGAAAAAACCAATACTCTGGAGTGGATTAGTTACATTTTAGCTTTGATATACGTTCTCCCCATTTGCGACTGCAAGGTGGGAATAAAACAGGAAACTGGCGCCATTGCTCTGTTCTTCGGATGGATGAACCTTATCTTGCTTTTGAGAAGGTGAATCAATGTTTCATGTTTATAACAAAAACACGAAAGTCAGTGAGAGCTCGGGGTATTTTCCAAGACTTCACGGCAGGCCATGCTCCAAAGTGACCAAAATTGGACATTTTGGTTTTTCAAATTAACTGTTCTTACTCTTGATTTCTCAAAGTTATTTAATTCTATTGAAAAGCATTTCTCTTTGCTTGCTTATTTTCGTTTTAAAAACATGTCGACTAATTTTTGTATTATCTGTCACGTGACCATCGTTTTCAACCAAAACAAAACAAAATGTTTCCATAACAGGGCCGGGTTGCTCGAAGCATAGTTAGCGTTAACCAGCGTCAAATACCATGGAAACCAATAGGTATTGATACCTCTTAACCAGCAGTTAGCGCTAACCAGGCTGCAAGCAACTGAACCCAGAGTTTCATTCTTAAAGGATCAATTGAGGACACCCACATGGCATCAATTTCTTTGTTTTGAGAAACATGTCCATCGTCAAGTCAATTCAAAGCCAAAAATACTCCAGCAAATGAGTCAGAGTCTCGCTAAATGGACTGGTTAGTTTCAAGGGAAACCTTATTGCTGGGTCGGTCGGGAGTGAATTCGCTCTGACGAAGGGCTAACGATCGAAAACTCAGGTCACAGATCTATTTACTGTAACTTTCACCACAACTGTGGTGGGAGTCACGCAACACAGCGAGGCTCCAAATTAAGTGCGCCCTTTTACCCTCCCAACCATGATATACCACAGAAGACAGACCACAACACCGGGAACCACATGCCCTACTCTTTGCGACAAGTGTGCGGGTTCTTTTACGTCCCACAGGATTATGAACATTGAACTGTTGTGAGACGGGACCTCCGGCTTATCGTCCTTATCCGAGAAGACTAGAGAGTCTAACCATTTGCAGATGTAATTACAAAGGCAGCACTTTCTCCTCAGTTATTTAAAGACCCTGGGTGTTGGTCCGGCCGGAGTTGAACTCACGACCTCCTGCGTGACAGCCCGGTGCTCAACCAACTGAGCCACCTGTGCGCTGATCTCTCTCTTACGGTGGTTAACTTACCTTCATCAACTTGTTTGATAAAACCAATAAATGGGTCTCACTAAATGGGATATCTGTGACACACTGTACCTGTCTCATTAAATGGGATATCTGTGAAACACTATACATGTGTCTCACTAAATGGGACACCTGTGGCACGTGGGAGACTCCATTGAGCATCCTGTGCGCAAAATGAATTATTTACGTGGCCTCAATTTTACATCGCTGATTTTGTTAGCTTTCTTTTCTCGTGAACAATAGTAAAATTTAAACAACTTATACTAGAATTTTTACTTAATTCAGGTTATCAGCTTATGGCAAATACGTCATCATGCTGACCACTATGTTTGTAACGCTGCTGAAGGTTTGTACTTCATTTTCGTTTCGTCGTTGATTTTCAATTTTACCCTTTCCCGGTCAAAGAGAGTCAAATAATTCATTACTTGTTCAACGCAAAAAATTGTTATGTGATTATCTAAATTTCCCCTATGTTGATAGATTCACACAGGCGTAGCAAGCTATATGCCCGTGTGAACGTGTGCATCTGAGCAGAAAAACGTCACTGACAAAGACGAAGAAACACTGCTAATTGATCATTCCGCGGGTGGAAATACAGCATCCTCGTCTATTCAGTTCACACATTTATTCTTAATACCCCTTTATTTCTTAATTTGACATTGTAAATGGCGTGTTCAAGCGTTCAAGAGGTCACGTGCACAGTGATGCAAGTGTCACGCATACCTGCCACCTGTCACGCATTGTCACTCCCAGGAATCGAAAACTTCGGCTACATCCATACAGAACAGTCTGTCACGCGTGATTGAGCTTCACTTGTTACCCCCAATTTGTTCACATGAGTCCAAGTTATAAACCGAAATTTCGTGTTCGCGTTTGGGGGACTGGTATTCAACGGAACACCTTCGGGTTTTTTCGGCAACGTTAGGAAGTCCTGTTTAGAAATTCGTGCGATATAACGTGATCTCGCGTATTTGACGCAGCGCAAACTGCCAGGTATAGATATGGCGCACGCTATGTCGTAGCACCGGGATAGTGCGCATCCTCAGACCGACGCCTACGTCAAAGAGAAATAACCTGCAATGTTATCTTCTTCAGATGAAGATAATTTGTCTTTTTCCTACAGGTTCTTTTATTGTTCTTCTTATTCGTTGTGGCATTTGGCAGTACATTCTATCTGCTAATGGACGACGAAACAGTAAGGTTTTACACTTGTGTTTTTATAACGATTCTTTATAGACTATGTTTGGCCAACAAGTTACGTTGGCTCCTTTTGTGTCTGATAACGTTTTTGCGGACAGTTACCATGAGGTTTAAGTTTATGTAACAAACACGGTCTGTCGCTCACCATTCAGTCGTCTCTCTTGCTGAAAAGATCTAGACACGAGTAAGTGCAGGAAACCCGGGCCCACCTCTTGCGTTTTTTCCCTGTTCCTCGCCATTTCAGTTCTTTTTCTGCCCCCACATCCCAACAGGTATTTCAATTATTATATCAATTTACGCACACAGTCTAAATTCATGAAAGAGCAACCACTGAAATCTTTTCCATGCCCTTTGTCAAGTCACCTCTGGCAAAAGTATATTAATAAAATGAACGAATCGAGTTTGAAATTCGAAGAAAATATTTGAAAAGAGTTTGAACATCCCTTTCATCATTTTTAAATGGAACGATTACCTTTTGTTTCCTTTTGCCAGCGTTCTTTGAAGAACGACTCACACAACAATGGCTGTTATTAACATTTCAATTGTAGTAATATGCAGGGTGGATGATAGCAGAGCCTCGTTCACGGTTTATCTTCATAATGACTCTATTCTTTCCCAGAGGTGAAGTGTCCACACTAGTATGCAAAAGCTGAAAGTATGACTTTTGTAAGAGAATGAGATGTTTTCCCATTTTTTCATAGTTTGATCTTGTTTTCTAAACAGGAGCAATACGCAAGCTTTCCTTACGCCATGATGACCATATTTGTGATGACGCTTGGTGAAATGAACTATGCAAACATCTTCATGCCGTGGGACAAACTCGAATATGCGACTCTGAGCAACATTTTATTCGTTATGTTTGTGCTGGGAATGCCAATCATAATTATGAACATGTTGGTAGGTGTGTCTTTTCTGCTGAATAATGGATAACTATAATTGCATAATTATGTAAGCATGTGCATACTGAAAGTAGAATAATTAGTTAAAGATGTGCATTGCATATTTAAAGTGCATAAAGTACACTTTGCCACAAAGATGAACAGTCGGTGATGCAAGATACCTACTACCGTTGCATTTTGCAAGTCTCATTAAGCAGCTATTTAGAGAGCCACCGATGCCTGTTTTTTGTTTTTAATAAGTTGCTTCCTTTTTGCGAAAAAAAAAGGTTAGCTCGAGGCGATTTTTAAACAGAGTTTAGTCGGAGCACAGGAAAACCACGTTAGGATTAATCTTTATCCGGCCAATACCTGGGAAAAAGCAGTTTGGTTTTTGAAACCACTCCTTCACGAAAAGGCTGTAGGTTAAATTACTGTTGAAAACCGTGTTATAAGTGAGTCTTCGTTTAAACGACTTGCACATGGGCGTGTGGTGTGATGGATATCGCTCGCAGACCGCATACCAGCGCTTCGGTTCTACTCCCTATGCACACGTTCCAAAGATCAGTATTAGTCAGCTTTCCATTCATTTGAGGTGGATCCTTCGACTGTGGTCGGCCTTTTATGTTTAATCTTGTCAGAATAGTCGACCTTGAACAGAATCAAAGTGTTCGAATATCACGTCTGCGAATTTACAAATTGTTTTGCTCATTTAGGTCGGTCTTGCCGTTGGAGACATTGATAAGATCCAAGAAAACGCTGTGTTGGATCGTTACTTAATGCAGGTACAACATACATTTGGGAGATTGGCTTTTTCGACGAGAATACAACACAAAAGTCATAAACATGATCTCTAAAGTAAATTAGGACCCAAGCACACAAATTGATTTTTTCCTCAGGTAGAATTGGTACTCGATATGGAAGAGACAAGTCCCGGATGGCTCCGTCGGAGAGCTCATATTGCCAAACATGTGAGTATCCCAACAAGACATCCAAGGTATTTCACACAATAAATTTTCTTGAGTCATTACATTTAATTTATATAAGAACGCATTCGCCTTTGAAAGCATTTGGCAGTAAGTAGAATGGGGGAAAAACGACTAAAGCTGGCGAAAAAATAAGATTGAGCAAGTACAAGTCGCGGATGAACATGCAATGAAGGTAAATCTTCGGAGGAGAGGATGATGATGATGATAATGATCATCCCTGTTTCACAGTCTCCCCCTACACCTACCCCTCCCCCCCCCCCCACACAAAGTCACCCTTGCATGAAAATAATCAGGCACCCATAACTAGGAGCTTACAACTGCAATACTAGGTCTATGTAACCATAAATACAATGATTTAATGTACGCTCCTAATCATGGTCTCCTAGAATAATTCATATTCACTGTCTCACCAGTGCTGTGTAGAAGGCCTTACAACATAGGTGCTAGTCAGCCAAATGCATGAAAACACAATAGAGTTGAGAATCCCATCCGGTGGGAGGTAGACCAGTTGTTTAATTGTAAAAAATTAATCAGGTAATTGAACCAGAGACTAACCAGAACAACAACTTTGAATGTAAACGTGATTTAATGTAATGTACTGTGCTTAATGCAATGTGCTATAGATAAATGGGTGCAAACCAACCCACCACCCCCACCCCCTTGAACTTCCGAGGGACATGTCAATCATAAGGCAACTTAGCCTTAGCATAGGGACAATTCTTTGTGTAAAAAAAAAACATACAAAGCAAGTTGATCAGTTATCGCTGTGTTCTTGTTCAGCTGTATGAAAAGCTAATAGGATTCAGCTGCCCTAAAGAGGATAAAGATGACGAGGAGACATACTTAAGCCTCCCCCCTGCGTTTCATCCATTGATGGAGAAGGTAGCTGAGCAGGAGAAAAGGTATGGACACGCCCAATACCTTTCAACACATTACACTTGATACTAATACTAACAAGGAATATTCTGTGATGGTATACGATTCCTCGCTTACTTGTTTTCAACCTTCTGCGAACTCAAGTAATTAAACGCGAAACACGGTAGTTCTAATGTCCTTGGACACTGAGGTCACGTTGACATCCACAATTCTGTTTCGTGCGTCTTAAATAATCTTTCTTCCATTATAAGTTGGAAAAACGCAGTGAGTTTAAAATCTCATTCCATACTCACTCGGTTGAATGTAAGATTACTCCAAGTCATTTTCTTTCAATATTTATGCGTCACAGAATCAATGGGATATACGATCTATTGAAGGAACAATCATCATTGATTAAATCCATGGATCCCACTAAGAAGAGCCGGAAGTGAACACGCGGATACAGACAGTACTAAGCCCTCAGAGGACTTTTTTTAAATCTGTTTTTTTTATCGTTCTTAAGCTGTCACGGACATCTATTAACTGGAAGCTAATTTGTTTTTCCTGTTGATGTTTGAATATATTTCACTTTGACGAAAAGGTATAACAATACCTTATGTTATTATGGCGCGCATAAAGTTTTGATCCCTGATGACTTTGTGTCAGCAATTGTGTGCATGTTAATTTTCGTAAAAATACCTATTTAACAATTTCTCCATTATGAGTGGTGAAAAAAGATAGCGACTAAAAAACTTTGGGAGTTTCAGGAGCGAAAAACTAGTTGCCCACTTTGAGTGATCGTCCTCTCAGCCCTGATCGTTTTCAGGTTTCTCTCCTCCATGTCGTTTCTTGTTTCGTTTGACGTAAACGGAGATATTGCGCGTTGAGTGGTTAAGAGACGCAAACCGTAGTGAGAAAGCTTTTCTAAGTATAAAGCGATAGAGGGACGATTCACGTGGGAGAGATGTGGAAAATGTAGGCTCCGAGTCAGGCGTATGCCCGAGAGACTAAAAGCGCCAGTGAAGCTATCGGTAAATCGTCGGAACTTTTATTTCGAAAATAAGGTCGTAGCCAGCTCCTCTAAATGTCAGTATGTTGTCTGAAATATTACAACCAACCAGTGATTTTAAATAATTCGATGTATGCATATGTAATCTATCCAACTTGTAGAGATAGAATTCCAACTCAGTTAATAAAAAAAACTTATTTCGTTCAATGGACTTGTTGTAGTTTGTGTAGTAATTATCGATCACTAAAGCGTCATCGACTTTTTCATTTTAAAGTAAGGTACCTGGAACCAGTTTCATCACTTTTAAGAGAGCTTCTTATTATAGCGTTACAACTACTATACTGTATCACGCAACAGCAATGTTATGGTACCGTATGAAACATCAATTAGTGATAACAAAATGCGCCCACTGTTGTGATTTAATAAGTTACCATGGCAACAAGAAAGCTCTTCAAAAACACCCTATATTTCGTCTTTACTTGCTTATATCTCAAAAATGAACTCGGTGACCGCCATATTTTATTGTCGAATAGTAATTAGCAATTTGAGATAGAACCATTGGCAAAGCTTTAAACAATTCATCGGAGCCAATTCAATTTTTCATTTTGTACTATTTACATTGCTGTTACGTGATGCAGTGCTGTAGTGGCAACCCTTCTAGTAACTAGTGAAACTGGTTCCAGCCACCTTAAGCGGCAATACAGAAAGAATGCTTTCTACTTCACATAGACCCCCAAAGGCTCTTTATTCCACACTCTTAAAATTACTTTTTTTTGTAGTAATAATAATTCTAATAACAACATTTTGAAGGGGAGGGGAGGAGGGGGTGACAAAAAAGGGAACTTGTTAGAATCTTGTTGAATTGTAAATGATATGCTAATTTGCATCGCCCACGTTGAGCAAAGTTTCAAGCAAAGGAAAATTCAAAATGTCTCCCGAGAAAGGTTTTTTTCATCTTTGGTGTTTCTCCAACGTTCATCCTACCCTTGACAACTGTTGGGGAATGAAAGGAAAGCGAGCGAGCGAGCAGTCATACAACTTTGCAGAAGTTTCAGCCGTTTGTGGACATGCGGAGGACAAGGGAATGTTGGACCTTTCGTATTATTACAGGTAACTTCAATTTTGCTTCAACACAAATGCGATACAGTTTATACAGACCAGATTCCCTCAAAGTTCCGGCAGTGGCAGCCTTTTTAAAAATGTCCGCTTTATCATCAAGAAAAGTGAAGTTGATCCATAGTTTACTCACATAAATACACGCTGTCAACTTCGCACAGTAATAATGGTCGAACATGAAAGCTTCATCACAGATTAAAATGCTATAATCATCTTTTATACCATAATAAATATTACCGAAAGTTTCTATTTGAGTATTATTGAATCATACTCTGGATTGCGCGAATAAATCGAAAGTTTAATTCACTTTGTAAAGAGCAATAAAAACCTTTATATAGACAAGTTTGCAAGATAAAAGCTATTATAGCGTTTATTTTTATTACTATTTATTTAATGATTCATTGAACGATCGCTCCAATATCAGTAAATGACATTATCTATGTCTCTTGTAACTGCAGGCGCTGATTTCAATCATGAAACTGAGTGGTGTCGGGCATAGCACAGGAGGAAACAGTGGTGGAGTACAGCTCCAGACAAGAATTTTTGAAGAAGGTAAGAACCTGTCTATAAATTATATCAGATTCATAATGCATTAAGGAGACTAGATGTGGTTATTTACCAATTAACGGAACGAGGCAGAATGATTTCAAGAGACAGCTCTGAATTTGTCCCCGTCCAACAAGAGAGATTTAAGGTGCGTTCGATTGATTCTATTCCGGAATAAGAATACGTGGAGTGAAGATTTAATAACAGTATGTTTGGCGTTTTCAAGCAACAAGGATAATAAAGATATGTTTCAAATAGCATTTTAGCGGGTGTTTGACAATTTTAATGTGGATCTCCGTAAAAACAAATGATTTCTAACTTCTATTCCATGTATTCCCATTCCGGAATACGGTCAAACAAACGCACCCTAAATTAAGTTTAAGGAAATGGATTGAGGCACTTATATATCAGAGCAGGTTCATAAGATTGGTTTACTGTTAGCCATAGTATTTTATAAAACGCAGCCAAAGACTAAGGGTAGTATTATTTTCAAATTTAATTGACTTTGGCACGGACTTTAAGTTCTGTTGAATTCCTCCATTATCTTCCGCTTTCGGGAGGATAAAAACATCAAATGTGGTGAATCGCCAAAAGAAAGAGGGTTTTTCAAATTCACAAACTATCCTCCTCCTTCCAAGTCTGCATCACATGAGCTCAAAAACTATATCACAGAAATAGATGTAGGTTTGTTAAGTTTTTTTTCCGTATGATATATGGGTTATTGACCAAGCGTGAGGTCAAGATGGCTGGATATTGGCCAAGTTCTTTTTTTTGCGTGTTTATGGACCGAGCCGAAGTCGAGGTTCATAAACTCGCAAAAAAAGAACGAGGCCATTCTCCAGCCATCTTGACCGAACAAGCTTGGTCAATAAAGGATTTATTATATGGGATAAAACATCAAAAAGAGTGATCTTTGATCTTGCGAGACCAGGGGAGAAATCCTGAGCGGGCATTATAGCTCCATCTCGCCCGCTCGGGTAGCCAATCACAGCGCGGGATTTGGTTCATCTTGCCCGCTCACGGAGCTAGTCATATAATAAAACATGTTATTGTTTTGTGCAGGATGCAACACTGGAAACGGACATTCAGATGTAAAAGTCAAGCAAGGAGAGAGAGTTCAAGATAATCACAGGGACAAGAACATGTAAGAGTAGTTCGTAAGAAAGGCATTAAATAATTGAAATTGAAATAAAGAAGAAAACAAGCAAGACAGGAAGAAGATGACTATTACAGAAGCAAGTAAAGGTAACTTATGATAAGAGGTGAAGCTGTAGTGTACCGTGTCAAACCTTTGGACAGGCCAAGCGCATTTAAACAAAGAGAAGCAGCAAAAGTAGCAACGCAAGCAAAAGCTTTCGCAATGCAAAGTATATTTACGCACTCGTTTCAAACAGAGAAACCTAATTTTTACCTACAGGGAGAGACCCTGAAATGTCCCCTAGAAAGGGAATTCGAATAGCATTTGGTAGCGGAGGGGGGGAAGGGGGAGGGGCAGTGTAAAACTGCGAAAATTAACTACGGCCAGATAGAATACAATGCAACTTTAAACAGATTGCAACACGTTACAAGACATAACAAGTAGAGAATAAGTAAAATATTACCTAATAAGGCATCAGCGTGGCTCAGCAAAAGGCAAGGGAAAATGATTGCATTTAAACTCCGAAAACGACTGAGCAGTTTTTGCCTCTTATATCATAAAACTTCATGAAAGAAACAATCGGCAACTAACGATGATTTTTAATGGGTGGTAGAATTAAGATGGGAGTGTCAATTTCTTTGGCAACCGATAGCGGACTCGTGATCAAAACTATTATTTGCAAACACTGGGAGAGTGATGTCAAAGTGACTTTCGTTGAACGAAATTATGACTTGTTAAAACTGGCGGGCCATCAAACTTTCATTGCTTTCAACTGAAGGGGGGGGGTAAAAATAGGTGGGTGATGTTAGATTATGATCGTCGACTACGGGCGGACCCTGGAACTGTCGTCAAGTATTAGCATCGCTAAGGTGAAAAATTATGATTGCCAATCACTGGTGGCAAATAACATTTTAGTCGGTTTAAGGGGTTTAGAACCTTTTGTTTCAAATCATCATTGACACCGTGAATATTTCATGCAGTGGGTATCGCAACATAAGTGGGGTGGGGTATAGGAAGCAGCCAAATTTAGAGAGCATGAAGTTTAAGAGCTATCAAGGGTTGGGAATAGTAGGAAAGTATTGGCAATCATTGAATGATTGGCCACAAACAGAATAAAGACAGTAAACGAAATGAGAACTTGAGAGGGCAACTTGAATGAGAAGGCTCCACAACGTCAGGAATTGCGGATTCGTCACGTTAGTTCTTTTGTCAATAAAGTCCAATTCATAAGAACGCTTTCCTTAACAGAGTAACTTGTAAGTGGTCTCTGTTTGGGTCGGGGAGATGTTCCATTCAACAGATAATTAAGATCAGAAATTGACTAGGATTAGGCTTTTGTTTTAGGACAAACAAAAGAATCGAAATAACAAGGTGAATACATTTAATGTTGTTTGAAAGAGATACATCGTACTTTTCAGTAGTCATGCACGCGCTTTAGGACTCAGCTTAGACGCAGGCAAGGCCTCAATATCTTGGGCTCATACGGTACACTATGGCATCACCATTCAATTACTGCTAACAACCTTAGATTTAACGAACTCTTATTTATGCGTGCTGAAAAATTTGCAAACGCTTTCCAACTTTGCTGATTCGATGGTGTTAAACATCTTCAATTGCACCTATCGATGTTATTCCTTAAGCTCGTGGGTACCCTGGGATGGAAAAGGACTTTTAGGAATTTGACTAAGATTAAAACAATGACAACACCACAGTGACGACTGGGACAAAGATGGCGAGGTCGATGACTATGACGACCCCATCACGGAGATCATAACAATGACAATGACAATGATGATGACGATAGACGATAACAATGACGTTGACGATGACGTTGACTATGTCGATGACGTCGATGACGATGACGATGACGATGACGATGACGATGACGATGACGGTGACGGTGACGGTGACGGTGACGGTGACGGTGACGGTGACGATGACGATGACGATGACGATGACGATGACGATGTCGATGTCAATGACGATGATGATGTTGCAGACGATGACCCCGACGATGACGATGGCGATAACGATGATGATAATGATAACGATGAGGATATCGCTTAAGATAACAACATAACGGTGACGATGACCATTTCGTTACCGTGACGCCGATCTTGATGACGTTGACGATGATGCGGATGCCAACGAAGACAATGACGTTTACTATGACAATGACGATAACGAAGACGATAGCACTGACAATCGCTATGAAAATGTAGCATGAAAATGACGTTGACCTCTATGACAATAAAATTAAAGAGGACAATGACTGGTAATGACTATGACTATGCTATGACAAAGATGACGATGCAATGGCAATGACAATGATGTTAACAATAAAGATGACAATAAAACACAATGATGATAAAGTTAAAGATGACGACGGCTATGGCAATGTCAATGGAAACGTTGACTATGACAATAACGATGGCACTGAAGATGACAATACAATAACCTCATAGACATTAACGTCGAAGATAGCAATCGGATTATGGCAATGGATCTGACAACGACAATGACAGAACCAATAAAGATGACTTTTACAATAACGATGACGCTTAAAATAACGATGACAGTGACAATGAAGACGACGACAATAACGTTGACAATCATGGCGTTGACGTTAACTATGACAATGAAAAAGATGATAACAATGACGAGAAAGTATCGATGGGTACAGTGCCGAGGAAACCTTGTCTTAAAATGGCAAACGACTCAGTTTTCCTATCATTAACAGAGCAAAGTGACGACAAACAAAATTAGGGGGGGTGTCGCTGTTAGTTAACTGGGTTAACAGTTTTCACAGCCAACTAAGAACAATTTGGTCAAGAACTCAATAACTCATACATAACTCATACATAACTCATACGATCCACTGACAGTACAGAGACGCTGGGTAGTTAGCAAGTAACGCACTCAAACTTGGTTTTAAAAGCTTGGGCGCATCCAGAACATGTCGAAAGATTCAAATCTCGTAAAACAAACATCTCCTCACAAGATGATTCTTAAAATACGATTTCTCCGGTTTCTCCGATTAAATTTATCACTGAAACTTGGCAAAAATGGCAGGGGGACCAAATTCACTCACAAAACGTATATTTTTTTCACTTTTGAAGAGAACTGAAAGCGGAAGTTCAACGCGTTCACCCTCTTCATAAGGAATAATCTGAGAGAGGTGAATTTTCACTGCTTCATAAATTATGAATTATGCCTGAACACCATCTTCAATACAAATACAGAAATAACCAGTGAACAGAGTTTTTCAAATTGGAATTATAAATCGACACCGACTCTGACTCTGACTCTGACTACACAACAGTGAAGCCAAGCCTCCACTGACCCTTACCCCTCCCCCCCCCCCCTCCCCTCCCCCCCCCCCCACATTCCATCCCAAGGGCCTGCCCGCTCCATCCGGCATAACATCGTCAAGTGCATAGCTTACAAGAGTTGGTCATGCCACGCGTTTGGAAAACGGTTCTGTGTTATCAACAGCATGATTGTTCGTTATATCTTGGGTTGAACTGTCAATAAAAGGCATGTCTGCCTAGGATATGGTTTGGTCGCACAAAAACAAGCAAAAGCTAACGACAACAACCGGCGTTACGTAGCCACAATGATGCTATTGTTAAGGGAAGTAAGTAAATAATCCGCGAGTGTAATAGGTTATGTCGACTGCAAATACTTGAGCATATTCCCCGTTAGATTTATTACTCCTTCACTCCAGATAGGGACCTAAGGCAGTCGTTATAGGGACCTGTCTTCAAGAATTCTAGCATTCTAGCATTCTAGCTTTCTCACTTTTTCGCCTAACAAATCTACAATAGGTTGCTGAAACTTTCGGTCTGATCATTGACCACTTTAAACTGCACAATCACGCAAGAACGACAACTGACTCAAAATAATTCACTTAACCAAAAGTACTTTTCAGACGGTTACCAAACAGATTATCAATCGTCCTGGGGCCGATTCCTGAAAGGTGTAATAACCCTATTCCAAGGATAAATGTGCCTGAAATAAGGCACATTTATCCCTGGAATAGAGTTATTATACCTTTCAGGAACCCGGCCCTGGACGCGAGATTTGTCAACGTAACTATCTCTCATATATAAAGACGCGCAATTTCTTAATACTCCTGTACCAAGAGTCAAACCATTTACCATTAAGAGTAGGGTTTTTGAATTCACTTAGTCTATCAAAACAGAAATATTATTGATAGACATGGACTCGAGCCATGTTTTTACAGTGGTCGTTAAAGACAAATTATTGACGATAAAGGACTGCTACTCAAATCACTGAATACACGAGGAACTAGTTTTAACAAACCATTGCACCATCAAAACTATTGACAACATAGCAGTCTGCCGGTTCATGGACTACACTTAATAGGATAATCGCATTTACAAACCACTGTTACTTCCATCTAGTATTGCTTCGGAGGCATTGCATATTACACTCGCAGGTTATTTCCTTATTTTCCTTTACAGTTTCGTTATGATTATCAATTCTGTGGTTGTTTTTGTTGACTTAATCATGACATTAAGGTCAATGTATTAAGGTGGCTCAAAGAAGTTTCAATAATTTGGAGGGAATGTCTTACTACAAGAATTAACTCTGTAATACTATTTCACGTAACGACAAATGTTATGGAACCAAATGAAAAATCAATAATTGCTTAACAAGATGCACTCATCAATGTGACGTAATAGGTTACCATGGTAACAAAAGAGCTATGTAAAAACGCCCTTTCTTTTGTCTTTATACACTTAAATCTCAAAACCTAACTCGGTGATCCCATTTTTTTTATTGCTTTAAAGTGATTAGCAAGCTGAGATAAAATTCCGCAAAGATGAGGAAATTCAGAGACAGGACCGCCTTAAAATTTCCCAGTTGTGAAGGTGTCTCCGGATAGTTTTATCTTAGTTTGTTGATCACTTTCCAACAACAAAAATAAGGGGTCATCTTGTTCGTTTTTGCGATGAGCGTTTAAATACAAAATATAGGGTGTTTTCAGATGGCTCTTTTGTTGCCATGGTAACCTATTATGTCACGTTGATGAGTGAAACTTGTTAAGCAATTATTGGTGTTTCGTGTGGTACCATAACTTCATTCCTTCCAAATACCAGTTTGTTGAAAATGTTGAAACTCGTTTGAGCCTCCCTAACGCACCTTTCGCGAGCTGATATTTTTTATGGATGGGAAACATATTTTACCGTATATCCTGAAGATTAAACTTCTTATGCGCCACAATTCACGTTAAAGTTATCAAAACTAGCTAACATTTGTTGAACTGCCATGCCAGTTAGAGTTATGGGTCTATTCCTTCTCAAATCATCTCAAAACGTTGTGTAATGCCGTTTGGAAACTCGGCGTTGCATAGCAGTTTGTGATGTCATCGAGGGACTAGACCGATCTCTCTCACGAGCTTGATAGTGCGACAAATGTCTGTTAGTTTTGGCAACCTATACAAACTTTTAATAAGTCTAATATATGCCGTTTTCCGCTAATGACGTCAAACTCATGCTTTTAAAATTTATTCAGAAATGTACAAAGGCTTCAAACAAGAAAAGAAATCGGAAAAGTTTTAGGCCTTTGTGCATTTCTAAATAAAATTTGAAAGCAAGGGTTCGACGTCATTAGCAGAAAACGGCATATATTTGACTTATTAGAAGGGTGTATACGGCGCGTAAAAAGAGGAACTTTAAGGATAAGAAGGTAAAATAAGTTTGCCACGTTTAATGGTTCTACAATCCGATCATTATTAGGAGCTTTTTTGATAACGAATTTTATTTATATCAACTACAAAAATGTACAAGGCAAATGAAATTTCAGTTTAATTTTTTCCCAACCCCTTAAAGAATAGAAAAAAGCACGAAAGTTCTTTTCCCCAAAGTGGACTTTGACCTTTAGAAAAAATACGGCGTCCTCAATACGCATGCGCCGTATTTTTTTTAAACAAAAATTGAACATTTTCCCTTAATTTCATAACTTTACAATAGGCAAAGTGAGTGAAACAACAAATAAAAGCATAAAGCAAAGTGTGTTTTATTGTCTTTGATTTTGTGAACATTAAATATAAAAGCTATTTTTATTTTTTTTTAAAAAAGTTGGCGCATGCGTACTTTGAGCGCCCGTACTTTTTCTAAGTTTTTTGGCGGGAAAATTTGACTAAATTTGCACAGCGTTTCCCCTGACAACATATTCAACGAAAAAAATGTAAAAGGTTTACTCTAAATGATTTCAACAGTTCGAATAAAAATACTAAAGAGTGGAAAATTAACTCCGAAGCAAGCCATGAAAAACTGTCTGTTTATAGACCTAAAACACCCGAGTGTTGACTACCTACGTCCCTCTTAAATTTTTACTTTGGGCGTCAATAGATTGGACTTGCTACACTTGCCATGTTTCAAATATCGAGAAGATCGCAAAGAAACTTGCTGAAATTGCGTCGCCGAAACACTATGCCACCAAAAAATCGTATCTGGCGGACCTTATTCTCAAAATGGCTGTCATTTTACTGTTTTTGTTCAAATTAACCCTAGTTGTCTCGTTCTTTAGCCCAAATCACAGTTAAATAATAATGCTTTTTGGACGAAGAAAAAAGGGCTAATTCAGTATAAAAACGAAAAACAATTGAAATGTCAACCATTTAAGAATAAATGTATGCAAATGTGTGCGATAATGGCTGTCTTTGAACCAGAGATGCTTCGTGTTCGAAAGCAACACTAATTTATGGTTTAAAGTCAGCCATAATCCCATCCATTGGCTGTATTGGTACCCATGTTTGCATACTAGCTAGGATGGCCTATGGCGTGCAGACATTTTTGTAAAATGTCCGGTAGAAAAAGGCTCCTCTAAATTAATGCCTTCTTTGGGCTTATTACACAACTCTAATGTCTTTGAAAGCTTTCAAAACTCTGCTCGCTGCTGCTTGTTTTTCGCGATTTTCCTTTTGCGAAAATGAAACGTTTCCCTTGTCCACGTAATTGAACTAATGGTTATACAGACCAAGGTGAACAAAACAATTCGAAGTGATGAGCTAATGTTTATTTCTTTGTCCCTGATATTTGCTTACTAGCACAACAAAATCTTGATCGAAACCTGAGAATATGGACTGACGTACAATGTTGAAAACCTTCGAGAATGATTGAGCTGTAGTTAGCTAAAAGATTATTTTGTTGGTGATTTGTTTCCTCTTGGAACATGCCAACGAGACCAAAATTTCTTCTCTTTTCCCTAAGGGGAGTAGTTTATCAGCAATTCAGCTTGCAACTTTTCTTCGGTGACTCACTACAAGGTTGGTAAATCCTATAGGCACTTGAAAAACTATCTGCTCGCTTTTCACCATTTCTTTTTATGCTGACGAAGTCAAATATTTTTCACGAGAAATAATTTCGAATAATGTGTGAATGTTATTGAAAGTGAACTAGTGAAAATCATGCCAACTAAGAGTTATTTCAGACGTCATTCTAGTGAAGTAAGAAAGGATCATAGCTTGTTCTGTATTGCCAGAAATCCAAGTACCACTAGATGATTAGCATTCGTTGATTTGCTTTTACATAACTCAAGTGGTCTGTATAACCTCAATGTCAACTAGCTGAATTCTGAGTGTACTCTCTGAGACGGACTGTTGTTGATGACATCGACTTTCGACTACGTGAGCGCGCAGAAGTCCTTGTCAGTCAAACGTTTTGTAATGTGAATTTTTTCTGTGGATCAGTGTTCGTCTGTCAGGCATTCGCAATACTATTGACAGTCTTTTGCTAGTTGACGAAAACCCTTAGTTTGGAGTAAAAGTAAACGACAGTCACTACATTAGGCTCCGAGTTTCCGGCCATATATATAGTGTTCACAAATAAGTTCGATCTTCAAACCCTCTGCACCTGCTAAGTATGGAAAACTCCCATTCGTAACCTGACTCGTTCTCAACTCGAAAATTCCGTGTTGTCCATTAGTTTTTTGTCGTATAAATAACTGCGTTTTTTTCTGACTGTATCCAGACTGTGCTGTTTAAGCTTTCTTCGAAATCAGCTGTGTAATATCAGTGGATTGTAAACATACCCTGATTATTGACCTGGTAAGCACTACCAAGGAAATTTATTATTTATTATAAAGATATCGATGAAATGCCGAGATTTCTCTTGTTCAAGAAATTTGATATCTTTTTCGTGTGAAGTAAAATTTACTATTTTTATCTTGAACATTTCAGGATATTGATGTTGTCATGGTTACAGGCATGTCAGCCAATAATATTAGTGCATCCTGTTGATGTCATTAATCAAAAATTCATTTTAAATTTGCATTTTCGTTGTAATGCTTGGTGCTATTGATGTGAGCAAGTTGTGATGTTTTCGATTGTAGTGACTATAGTGGGACCACGTTTGATCCGTTTTTGCCAGTCAAATGTGCATTTAGTCTGCTGCCAGTTTTATCTTTTGCATGTCTGTTTCGTTGGTGCTACCAATCAGTCGTTGAGTTTGAATTAAGTCGATGGCAAAGGAAACGCGTTCCGTGGAGTGCCAGTCAGTACAGTCAATAGTGGCCTTTCTACTCTCTTCGAAAAATTGACCTACAAACCTAATGCGCCTGCGTAGTGAGCACTCCTGCATCCTTCAGTCTACACTTCGTTTGTGTCATCGACAACGGTCTTTCTCAATATAACACTAACCGGAACGACCTGGCCTCGCAAAATCGTTAAATACCTAGGCCGGCAATGAAACGAAAAATGCGTGCTTTGCTGCGCACCAGACATTAGAGTTTTATAATAAGCTAACCAACTATATTGTCAGCGGTGTAGCGAGCAAGTCAAACATTTCAAGGAGGTACCGACAATGTAGAATAATCATCGACAAGACGCGCCAAAGCATAAATTAAAATATGTTTTTTCATGAATTAATGCAAGAAAAGTTTTAGGAAATAATTAATTTAAATTTAAATAAACGGCTGTGTCCGAAAAACGGTTGCGTTTATTCATTATTTACTTGTGAATAATTACTACAATGCATATTTTCATGCTAGATTGGCATAAGTATGTTTCGTTCCTGGCAAATGATTCCCGATTAATCCACAGGGATAGATAGGCCTTTTGCAACAAACTATCACATGGTACAAAATCCGCCATGCTGGAGGGCAAGCTCATTATTATTCCCCCACTGGGACATTAAAACAATGAGACCTTAACCAGTCAAGCTTGACTTGCCTTTGTTTTAATGTCCCAGTGGGGGAATAATAAGGAAATTGCCCTCCAGCATGGCGGATTTTGTACCATGTGATCGTTTGTTGGAAAAGGCCTATTCAATTCCAACTCGTCCAACATCGCGGCACAGGCTTCAAAGGCCTGGCTAGCTTCCAAATGATAATGAAAATCTGACGGCGTAAAAAGGTCAGATTTATTAACAACTTTTGATTGCTAGGCAGACGTAGAACGCGCGTACGATGTTCGATGAAGGCCTCTCTCGGAACTTAAGGCCCATTTTAAACGTCGCATTTTACATGTACCGAATCTAATGCAAATGAGAAAAATCTATTGTTTTCGCTCATTTGCATTGCATTCTGCACATGTAAAATGCGACGTTTAAAACGGCCCTAAGTCGCATTAAGTTAAGGTCCCAGAGTAGGCCTCGATGAGTTTTAGCAAAACTGAAAAGTTATGGACGAGTCACCTAGCAGGGACGCAAGTAACGCATGCCAGACTTGCCATGAGAATATAATTTAATTTTTTGGATTTTGTTTTTGTAGTATTTATTTATTTATTTATTCATTGTTTTCAATATTCCCAATATTGTCGCTCGTTTGAATTCCTGCCAATTATAACCACAAAATGAGTCTTGCAGTCGAAGCATGGAATCCTTCGTAGTGCTCCAGGTCTAGTGCTCGTCTTGCAAGAACTTCAGTCTATTGTCAAGTGATGATTGTCTGTCAGTTTTTAGAATTAGTCCGAATTTTTTAAATGTCCTTTAAGTCCTTAAATGCAAAGTACTGTTGCGGCTCTAAGTCACGCAATTAGGTGATGTTGGTGACTGAATTGAATTCGTTGTTAATTTAATTGTTTGTCTCCTGTACTTGAAAGCTGGAACGGCTAAGACTCCTATATCTATGTCAGGTTTGATTAGTTGCCATAGTTTCTCGGTAGCCCTTGTTCACGGCATCGCACTCTATTGATGAACTGCCACGGAGACATTCTTTTGCTCAAGTAGTTTGTTCCTACTTTGATAGCAATAGCAATGATCTTATTCATGAGCGACGATCACATCAAATCCATTTTCTTACCATGACTTAAGTTTTAACCTACAGCGGTCTATTTCAACCAAATTAATGAATAAAAAGTTAAGAAATCTAAGTATATTCAGGCCTTGCTTTATTTTATTATTTTTTTTAAGTGTAGGATATACTGCTAGGTGTTACTATGATAAAAAAAGTTTTAGCCTTTATTTCAAAACAACAGCTATTTATTTTACGGGAATTTTCCTATTTAATGATCCGCCATTACTATAACTTTAAAGGGAGAGTACCACGATATTGAGCATGTTACAGCCGTAGAGAATGTCACTGCTTATAAGCCAATTGGAAGCGACATTATAATTCGCGCGGAAAATTTACACGTAGGCGTGAAAATTTCTTGCGTTCATAATCTGCGAAGTCGACCACCCTTAGCTCATTAGTGATTGTTTAATAACGGGGAAATTTTTATGCGTACGTGTAAATGTCCCGCGTCAATTAAAACGCCGCTTCCGATTGGTTCATAAATGACGACACTCGTTACAGTTAGAACATGGGCAATACCTTGATACTCTACCTTTAAAATCTTGAGAGAGCTAGATCGAGGAGAAAATGACGTCAAAGACTCACTAGTTTAAAGTGATACAACGATCAAATATCACTTCTCATGAAAGATATATATGAAGCACATGATGTATTTCATATATGATGATGATATATATGATAAATATATGATGTATTTCATATATATCTTTCACTCATAATTACTTATCACGGGAAGTTGTGAACTCAGAAGTGACCAGCTCCCAACGTCAGTGGCTTCATAGCTCAGTTGGTTTATAGAGCATCGCACCGGTATCGCGAGGTCACGGGTTCAAATCCCGTTGAAGTCCTGAAAATTTTTCAGGCTTCTCGACACAATAGAAATTTGCGTTCATCACTGCGAGACAACATGGTTTCATTTGATATCACTTCTCATGTTTCTTCACATTTCGAAAGTTCTTCTGCTTGATACTCGAAAAGCGAGATTTTATGCAATCATTTCAAGCGAGAAACGATTTATTTTGTCTGCAATTTTTCATTCAATGGTCCGCCATTACTTGGTGTGGTTCTGACAGATAAGCTCCCAGAGAGCTGGATCAAGGATAAATTGATGTCATTTACTCACTTGGTGTAAAATGCGGCTTCATTAGTATGCAGGACACGACTTTGACAATCTGAAAGCCAAAAATTCTGGTGCTGTATACTAATTTAAAAGCCGCATTCACACGCTTCATAGTAAATGACATCACTTTCTTCTCGATCCAGATCGCTGATAGCTTATAATCGGTCAGAACCGCACAAACTAATGGCGAACCGTTAAATGAACGCCGAGTTTAAAAATAAACAGTCTTCCTCTTTAAATTACTACAAGAAATTTCGCCCGTTGACCATTCAACCCAAGTACTTTCGAAATGTGAAGAAAAATGAGAAATGATTTTTTTCATCGTAGTAGCATTGTCAGAATACAATGCGTGTGTACGGAGCTAAACACGTGCTTTGCAAATGTAATAAGCTGCGGTTACACCATGAACGTTAAACTAGTGAGTAAATGACGTCACTTTCCCCTAGACCCTGAGCTTAGAACGCGAGTAATGGCGGACGGTGAAATCCAAAACTTGCACTCTAAGTCAACAGCCTTTAGATAAAAATTGAAGCTCAAAATTTACCAGTCACGTGTTAAGGAAACACACTTTCAAAATCTGAAGAAAAAAAAAGAAAGTGCTTTTTTAACCATAGTAGTGATTTAAGTTTTCAACATTACTTTATCTAGCTTATACTTCATTACCTTTAAAGAAATATTGAACATTTTGTTTTCCATTAAAATGAGGCGCCCGCTCTTTTGGGAACCACAAGGATCGTTCATGATTTTAACGCTCAATCGAAATCGGAATTTTCAACTTAAAGTGTGTATGACAGACGCAGAAAAAACGGTTTACTTTTAAAAGCGAATCGCATTTTAATTAACAATTATTCGCCGAAGGCGAAGCGATTATCGGTGAATATTCACCGAGACGAAGTCGAGGTGAATATTCACCGATAATCACTGAGCCTGAGGCGAATAATTGTTTTAGTATAAATACACAGGTGATTATTTCAAAAAAGAGAGAAAAAAAACACATTTCAACGCGAAATCATCTTCACTTACAGTGGCAAAACGACTACTGGCAGCCATTGATTATCGGCTGATAATCCGAGATAGCGAGCCAATGAGAGCGCGCGATTTTGTATAATCACCTGTGTATTTATACTTTGTAGAACTAAGTTTAACATGAGAAATTTAGCCTCATAATGCTGCATTATATCGCCGAATAACTGATCTTAAAACTATCTTTTATCAGTCAGTACCTCCTTAAAATTCTTTAAAATGTTGTTACACCATCTAAAGAAGTGTACAGCGTCGATATTAAGACACTGAGCGATCAGTTTCATCTTTAATATTTTGATGGGGTAAGGGGATAAATGAATGGGCTTTCAAATTACATTTGAACAAAAACGATTCCCGAGAATCAATCAAACGATCGCTCAATGTTGAAATGGTGGCTGCTTAGAAAAAGTTCCCCTACGTTATTTAAATGCCCCCTGTTATTTTTAAATCGAAGCAGCAGACTTCCTTATGCCCATTGTCCATTGTCCTCTAATTCTGCACCATTTTCTTACGTCCATTTTTCACTGATCTGTTTGACATTGTATGCGGCGGAATTGAGGGCAAAGTGTACAATCCGACGAGTGAATCTTATACTTCAGAAAAAGGCCAACTGCATGAGCATTTTACTTCTGTAATTATGGTAAATCGATTGTAAAGGAGATTTGAGTATTTTTTCTGCCACCATTTCGACATACCGGTAGTATCTTATGTCTACAGTTCTTATCTTTGACGAATTTCCATCCAGTTCTTCAATTCATGTCTTCTTTCTTGCTGCATTTCTTTTTCTCTTCACTCTCTTCGCGTGCATAGTGTCCTAAAAATTTAATATGGAAGAACAATTGATTAGACGAAACGACGAAAAGATTAAGAAAGATCAAGAAATACGTTTGAATCAACTCGTGTTTCACTGTAGATACTTGTATATGCTTACCTTTTACCGGCGATATGAGAAGACAATTATTCCTTCGTTCTTCTAAATATATATGACAGATCATTTTCTGTGGAGACATAGACAAGAAAAACAACACATTAGTTTCTGAAACGTAGATAATTAAAGCGTTCCATGTACTTTTCTGACACAAACACGAGCATTAATTTTCTTGCAGGAAAACTTGAATAATGTATCCTCTAAAACAGCAGTAAAATTATCGACCGGAATTTTTTCCTCGAAGCAAAATGCTATGAGACATCGTTAAACTAATCAACATTGAAGTTTAATTTTGACATGAAGACGGTTTAGTTTAAATAAAGCTCAAACGAGTTAGTCACAAAGCACGTGTTTGCTTCGCAAAGAAACGTGTATTTGTTTCCCACACCTTTCAACGAAATGTAAACCAAAACTGCATGACTGGTGTTTAAACTTACCGGCTTTAAATAAAAAGGAGAAAATATTGGTTTCCTTCCTCCTGGGCAGACCGACTCAAAAACATTTTGATGGACGTTCAAATCACAGAGAAACAGCACAGCACAGCACATCTTGCCACCATGACAGTCAGCGAAAAATGAGTGAAATTTGGAAATATGAATTGAATATGGATGAGATTGTCGAGGACCAATCAGTGACAAGTTCGTCATTGTGCGAAACAAAAGGCTTTTCTTATGCAAATTTTCGAAAATTTCATTGTAGTAGAAAGTTAAAGTTAAGCCAACAACAAGCTTTTTATGCTGTGTTTAATTTGTTGTAATACTGTATTTCGTTGATTTGCTTCCATTTAAAGATTGAAAAAGGTTAAAAAAAAAACACGAAGAAAAGGAAGAAAAACACTATTTAACCGCGAACGGGTGATAACGACATTCATTTTGATTCAAGCATACGTTCGTATCAAGTGAGCTATCGAGTACTCATAATAGCAGACGCTAAAAAAATAAACTTATATTAAAAACAAAAGCCCTGCCATCGTGCTGTTGGCATTAAAACGTCGGTGGAAGAAAAGGTAAGTTACCATGCATATAATGAGCGCCCAGTAACAAATAAGAACCTTGTTTTTTTAGTTATTAATAAGGAAAAAGAAAAAAGCTCCCTGTTCAACCCTGAACACGCATCTCTCGACTCGCAAGCGCTATCGAATCCACTAAGCTAATGGTGACACTTGCATAAATTAAGTATTCTTACACTATTTAAATAGATATGCAAATTTTACGGAGCAGCGCGATTCTCTGACCACAGAGGGTCTCGTAGCGGTAAATTAAAAAAAATTGAACTGCGATTAACTTCTTAGGCTATCAAATACAGGAACGTTTGGAGGAAGAAGGCAAATCCAACTTCGTATATATTCACGTTAAATCAAGAACACAGTATAAAGTTGTCAAGTCCGAAGAGGAAGCCAGTCATCACAGCTCAGAAGTTGAAGTAAAACACGATCGAGATTACATCCAGGAATTATTTTTTGATCAGACGTTCCCTGAATCACCAGGCCAAGCATATCATGTTGTTAAATATAGCAACATGGTTGAATTTGCGCTCAATTGTGGTGCAATATATTTAAAGTAGGTTGCCGTAGGCATGCGCATTGTTTATGTTTTCAATTGATTGTGGGTTAATCAATTAAACAAATCATTCTCATTCATCGACACAACACAAAAATGTGAAATCTGGGCACAATTGAATAAAAAGTAAGTAGTATTCCTCCAAAACAGGATTTCTATGTCACACAAAACTTAATTAAGGCCAGAGATTTCTTCAGGAATACACTCTCCCCACCCCCCCCCCCCCAAAAAAAAATTGACGACGTGATCTCTCAAGGAAATATGAGATAACCAAATTGAGAAAAGTTGGAGAAATTCCAAGCCTTGGGGATAAAAATTAACACGGTGGGCTGAGCGAAGGAGGTCTGAGTTCTGTTATAGCACCGAAGTACTACCTCGCCAATCGATCTCACTATGTAGGCCTCTCTGATCTGATCAGAGGACATCCATTTAGGATGAAGCCAGAGCGTCTCAGACTTTCCTAGGGGCATTGGCAGGAATGCTAGTTCCTCGTATGTGGCCCCTCAAGCGAGCTTCGCTCAACCCGTTGTGACATTTGCTATACTTGTTTTGTCAGTTATTTATTGGAAACTTGTCTGATTTTCGCTCAATTGTGGGATGATTTTATTCTGTTTTAAGTTTTGGCCAAGTGCGCATGTTCATTAGGCTACTTCTTTTTTAAGTAGAGAGTGGCTATGAAATATTTCAAAGTTTCTCGTTAATCAACGCAATTTTAAATGCAAATGTGAAATCAGGCCAAACCTTTCGGAGAAGCTCCTGGCGGGAAAGATTCATCTTCCACTGAGACAAGACTGTCTTCAGAAGGCAATTCGCCCAAAAAAACCATCAAAAAACTGTTTTTTTTTTGTTGTGCGGTCTTTGGCTATGTAAAAATTAGTTGGGAATCCACAATCTTTGGACAAAACGCGTTGAGAACTGCAATAGACTACTTTTACCAAGGGTTAGCATTGATTTATAGCAGTTTTCTAACGTGTGACCCTCAACTTCAAGGTAGCGGCTCACGGACAGAAAATACCACTGATATATAATGTCTCTATATGCAACAAATCAGTAATCGGAAACTAGTTGCTTGGAGATGGGCGAAAGCACAAACAGAAAATTAGACTCCTTGGATAATTTTGGTGTAGTCAAAACAGATATATGCATCCAACACTCGCCAAACCTCCTCCTAGTTTAGGCTACATCCAGCAATCGGCAAGTTTCTTGTGGGTTGAGCTCTGTTACAGTTACCGTACCGAAGAACTACCTCCCAAGTTGATCTAACTTTGCCCGCCTCTCTGATTACATCCATTTAGGATGAATCCAGAGCGTCTTCGACTTCACTAGGCGCAACGGAAAGAATGCTTGCTCCTTGTGGGTGGCCCCCGAGAGAAAATAAAGGGGAAAGAGAGGGCATCCCCAATACATGCCTTTTTCCATAGTTAAAATGTCTCGTTATTTTCGATCGATTCCCACACTGTACAGATTCCAAGGGGATTAGGCAACAGAGAATCCAATGGCGAACATTTGTTCTCTGAGCGTGGGCTATCCACGCCCAACACATTCCGGCCATATGATTGGCTGTTGCCTAATCTCCTTGGAATCTGTGCTGCGTGATCTCGATCCAAAAATAACTTGAGACATATTACCTATGGAAAAGGGCGTGTATGGGGGATGCCCTCTCTTCCCCCTTTATTTTCTCTTGGTGGCCCCTTAATCGAGCTTCGCTCAACCTGTTGTGACAGCTGCTTTATATTTTTCTTTCAGTTATACATTGCGCTATGCCGAAGGCCGAGGATTTCTTCATAATCTTGATAATGTGATCTCCCACGAAAATATGAGCTGAGCAATTTGAGAAACTAAACATTCTCATTTCCCCCAATGTGAAATCTTGGCATACTTGAATAAAAGGAAAGTAGTATTCCTCCAAAGCAGGATTTCTATGTCACACAAAACTTAATTAAGGCCAAAGATTTCTTCAGAAATACACTCTCTTCCCCCCTCCCCACCCCCCCCCCTTCCAAAAAGAAATTGACCCCGTAATCTCTCAGGAAAATATGAGACAAGGAAATTGAGAAAAGTTGGAGAAATTCCAAGCCTTGGGGATAAAAAGTAACAAAACACTGTGGGCTGAGCGAAGGAGGTCTGAGTTCTGTTATAGCACCGAAGTACTACCTCGCCAATCGATCTCACTATGTAGGCCTCTCTGATCAGATCAGAGGACATCCATTTAGGATGAAGCCAGAGCGTCTCAGACTTTCCTAGGGGCATTGGCAGGAATGCTTGTTCCTCGTTTGTGGCCCCTCAAGCGAGCTTCGCTCAACCCGTTGTGACATTTGCTATACTTTTTTTGTCAGTTATTTATTGGAAACTTGTCTGATTTTCGCTCAATTGTGGGATGATTTTATTCTGTTTTAAGTTTTGGCCAAGTGCGCATGTTCATTAGGCTACTTCTTTTTTAAGTAGAGAGTGGCTATGAAATATTTCAAAGTTTCTCGTTAATCAACGCAATTTTAAAGGCAAATAAGAAATTAGGCCAAACCTTTCAGAGAAGCTTCTGGCAGGAAAGATTCATCTTCCACTGAGACAAGACTGTCTTCAGAAGGCAATTCGCCCAAAAAAACCATCAAAAAACTGTTTCTTTTTGTTGTGCGGTCTTTGGCTATGTAAAAAGTAGTTGGGAATCCACAATCTTTGGACAAAACTCGTGGAGAACTGCAATAGACTACTTTTACCAAGGGTTAACATTGATTTATAGCGGCTCACGGACAGAAAATACCACTGATATATAATGTCTCTATATGCAACAAATCAGTAATCGGAAACTAGTTGCTTGGAGATGGGCGAAAGCACAAATAGAAAATTAGACTCCTTGGCTAATTTTGGTGTAGTCCAATCAGATATATGCATCCAACACTCGCCAAACTTCCTCCTAATTTAGGCTGCATCCAGCAATCGGCAACTTTCCCGTGGCTTGAGTTCTGTTATAGTTAATGTACCGAAGCACTACCTCCCAAGTTGATCTAACTTTACCGACCTCTCTGATTACATCCATTTAGGATGAATCCAGTGCGTCTCCGACTTCACTAGGCGCAGCGAAAGGAATGATTGCTCCTAGTGGGTTGCCCCCAAGAGAAAATAAAGGGGAAAGAGAGGGCATCCCCCATACATGCCCTTTTCCATAGTTAATATATCCCGAGTTATTTTTAGATCGATTCCCAAGCTGTACAGATCCCAAGGGGATTAGACAACATCCAATCCTATGGCGAAAATGTGTTCTCTGAGCGTGGGCTATCCACGCCGAACACATTCCAGCCATATGATTGGCTGTTGCCTAATCTTCTTGGAATCTGTGCTGCGTGATCTCGATCTCAAAATAACTTGAGACATATTACCTAAGGAATAGGGCATGTATGGGGGATGCCCTCTCTTCCCCCTTTATTCTCGCTTGGTGGCCCCTTAATCGAGCTTCGCTCAACCTGTTGTGACAACTGCTTTATATTTTTATTTCAGTTATACATTGCGCTATGCCGAAGGCCGAAGATTTCTTCAGAAATACACTCCCACCATCCCCCCTCCCCCCCACCACTAGAAATTGATGATGTGATCTCCCACGAAAATATGAGCTAAGCAATTTGAGAAACTAAACATTCTCATTCCCCCCAATGTGAAATCTTGGCATACTTGAATAAAAGGAAAGTAGTATTCCTCCAAAACAGGATTTCTATGTCACACAAAACTTAATTAAGGCCAAAGATTTCTTCAGAAATACACTCTCTTCCCCCCTCCCCACCCCCCCCCCCCCCCTTCCAAAAAGAAATTGACCCCGTAATCTCTCAGGAAAATATGAGATAAGCAAATTGAAAAAGTTGGAGATTTTCCAAGCCTTGGGGATAAAAAGTAACAAAACACTGTGGGCTGAGCGAAGGTCTGAGTTCTGTCTGTTATAGCACCGAAGTACTACCTCGCCAATCGATCTCACTATGTAGGCCTCTCTGATCTGATCAGAGGACATCCATTTAGGATGAAGCCAGAGCGTCTCAGACTTTCCTAGGGGCATTGGCAGGAATGCTAGTTCCTCGTATGTGGCCCCTCAAGCGAGCTTCGCTCAACCCGTTGTGACATCTGCTATACTTTTTTTGTCAGTTATTTATTGCAAACTTGTCTGATTTTCGCTCAATTGTGGGATGATTTTATTCTGTTTTAAGTTTTGGCCAAGTGCGCATGTTCATTAGGCTACTTCTTTTTAAGTAGAGAGTGGCTATGAAATATTTCAAAGTTTCTCGTTAATCAACGCAATTTTAAATGCAAATGTGAAATCAGGCCAAACCTTTCGGAGAAGCTCCTGGCGGGAAAGATTCATCTTCCACTGAGACAAGACTGTCTTCAGAAGGCAATTCGCCCAAAAAAACCATCAAAAAACTGTTTTTTTTGTTGTGCGGTCTTTGGCTATGTAAAAATTAGTTGGGAATCCACAATCTTTGGACAAAACGCGTTGAGAACTGCAATAGACTACTTTTACCAAGGGTTAGCATTGATTTATAGCAGTTTTCTAACGTGTGACCCTCAACTTCAAGGTAGCGGCTCACGGACAGAAAATACCACTGATATATAATGTCTCTATATGCAACAAATCAGTAATCGGAAACTAGTTGCTTGGAGATGGGCGAAAGCACAAACAGAAAATTAGACTCCTTGGATAATTTTGGTGTAGTCAAAACAGATATATGCATCCAACACTCGCCAAACCTCCTCCTAGTTTAGGCTACATCCAGCAATCGGCAAGTTTCTTGTGGGTTGAGCTCTGTTACAGTTACCGTACCGAAGAACTACCTCCCAAGTTGATCTAACTTTGCCCGCCTCTCTGATTACATCCATTTAGGATGAATCCAGAGCGTCTTCGACTTCACTAGGCGCAACGGAAGGAATGCTTGCTCCTTTGTGGGTGGCCCCCGAGAGAAAATAAAGGGGAAAGAGAGGGCATCCCCCATACATGCCCTTTTCCATAGTTAATATGTCCTAAGTTATTTTTAGATGGATTCCCAAGCTGTACAGATCCCAAGGGGATTAGGCAACATCCAATCCTATGGCGAAAATGTGTTCTCTGAGCGTGGGCTATCCACGCCGAACACATTCCAGCCATATGATTGGCTGTTGCCTAATCTTCTTGGAATCTGTGCTGCGTGATCTCGATCCAGAAATAACTTGTGGCATATTACCTAAAAAATAGGGCATGTATGGGGGATGCCCTCTCTTCCCCCTTTATTCTCCCTTGGTGGCCCCTTAATCGAGCTTCGCTCAACCTGTTGTGACAACTGCTTTATATTTTTTATTTCAGTTATACATTGCGCAATGCCGAAGGCCGAAGATTTCTTCAGAAATACACTCCCACCATCCCCCTCCCCCCCACCACAAGAAATTGATGATGTGATCTCCCACGAAAATATGAGCTAAGCAATTTGAGAAACTAAACATTCTCATTCATCGACACAACCCCCCAATGTGAGTTCTTGGCATACTTGAATAAAACGTAAGTAGTATTCCTCCAAAACAGGATTTCTATGTCATACAAAACTTAATTAAGGCCAAAGATTTCTTCAGAAATGCACTCTCTTCCCCCCTCCCCACCCCCCCCCCCCCCTTCCAAAAAGAAATTGACCCCGTAATCTCTCAGGAAAATATGAGATAAGCAAATTGAGAAAAGTTGGGAGATTTTCCAAGCCTTGGGGATAAAAAGTAACAAAACACTGTGGGCTGAGCGAAGGAGGTCTGAGTTCTGTTATAGCACCGAAGTACTAACTCGCCAGTCAATCTCACTATGTAGGCCTCTCTGATCTGATCAGAGGACATCCATTTAGGATGAAGCCAGAGCGTCTCAGACTTTCCTAGGGGCATTGGCAGGAATGCTAGTTCCTCGTATGTGGCCCCTCAAGCGAGCTTCGCTCAACCCGTTGTGACATTTGCTATACTTGTTTTGTCAGTTATTTATTGCAAACTTGTCTGATTTTCGCTCAATTGTGGGATGATTTATTCTGTTTTAAGTTTTTGCCAAGTGCGCATGTTCATTAGGCTAATTTTTTTAAGTAGAGAGTGGCTATGAAATATTTCACAGTTTCTCGTCAATCAACGCAATGTTAAAGGCAACTGTGTAATGAGACCAAACCTTTCGGAGAAGCTTCTGGCGGAAAAGATTCATCTTCCACTGAGACAAGACTGTCTTCAGAAGGAATTTACGCTAAATTACCATAACAAAACTGTCTCCTTTTGTTGTGCAATGTTGCGAATCCATAATCTTGGACAAAAGTTATCATTTGAGAAATGAAGTAGACTTCTTTTTATTTACCGATGGTCAACATTGATTTATTGCAGTTTTCTAACATGTGGCCATCAAAAATAGCACTCACGGACAGAAAATAACCATGATCTATAATTTTTCTATGTGCAACACTCTTTACACTTTAAAAACACCTATAGTTGCATTTAAGAAATGGCTAATCGTTTTCCCAAACCCAAGGAACAACTAAAATGAATGAAAAATGAGAACCTCAGGTTATCGCTACTGGCTCATACACTATCAGGTACATTTACCTCTCCTTAGAGGATTTCAATGGCCCATGGCTGATCTTTACGAGTTGTAAACGGCAACAATTATGAAGAGAAAACTTGAACTTTGTGGGAATTAACATATCTTGTAGAATATCAATGGCCATATATCTGACCGAAAATATCGAAGAAGCAAAGTTGACATTCTTTTATCTATGTCATTTTCAGATATCTGCATCCAGCACTCCGTAAATTTCCCTTTACTCTTGGTTGCTTTTACTTCATATATACATAATGAGGCCTTTTTAGATATTGCGTCAAGGCGGCTGCACTTCTTGCTCTCCTTACCATTGATATTAGAAGTTGCTAGTTTTTTTTCAAAACAATTCCCGCACAAGAAATATGATGTCATCTCTATGAGCTAAGAAAATTGAGAAAGCTTCGAGATATTCCAAGCTTTTACGTTAAAAAGTAACCTGAAAACACTGTGGGCTGAGCGAAGGAGGTCTGAGTTCTGTTATAGCACCGAAGCACTACCTTGCCAATCGATCTCACTATGTAGGCCTCTCTGATCAGATCAGAGGACATCCATTTAGGATGAAGCCAGAGCCTCTCAGACTTTCCTAGAGGCATTGGCAGGAATGCTAGTTCCTCGTATGTGGCCCCTCAAGCGAGCTTCGCTCAACCCGTTATGACATTTGCAATATACATTTTTTCAGATATGTATACTGCAAACTTGTCTGATTTCCGCTCAATTGTGGGATGATTTATTCTATTTTAAGTTTTTACCAAGTGCGTATGTTCAGTAGGCTATTTTTTTTTTGGAAGAAGAGAGTGAGTGGCTATGAAATCTCTCAAAGTTTCTCGTTAATCAACGCAATGTTAGAGGCAAATGTGAAATCAGGCCAAACCTTTCGGAGAAGCTTCTGGCGGAGAAGATTCATCTTCTACTGAGACAAGACTGTCTTCAGAAGGGAATTCGCCCAAAAAACCACCAAAAAACTGTTTCTTTTTGTTGTGCGATCTTTGGCTGTGTAAAAATTAGTTGGGAATTCTCAATCTTTGGACAAAACTCGTTGAGAACTGCAATAAACTACTTTTATTTACCGAGGGTTAATATTTATTTATAGCAGTTTTCTAACGTGTGGCCCTCAAATTGAAAATAGCTCTCACGGAAAGAAACTACCATTGATACATAATGTCCAATTTTGGTGCAGTCCTATCAGATATATGCATATTTCCTCCTAGTTTAGGATGCATCCAACAATCGGCAGATTTCCTGTGAGTTGAGCGAAGGAGGTCTGAGTTCTGTTACAGTTACTGAACCGAAGCACTACGTCCCAAGTTGATCTGACTTTGCCGGCCTCTCTGATTACATCCATTTAGGACGAATTCAGAGCGTCTTTGACTTCACTAGGGGCAAGGGAAGGAATGCTTATTCCTAGTAAGTGTCCCCTTAATCAAGGTTCGCTCAACCCGTTGTGACAATTGCTCTATATTTTTCTTTTAGTTATACATTAATCGGCCGCTCTAACCACATGAGCAGTCCCAGCCGATGCTTGAAAGAAACGGAAAATTTCTCAAAACACTGAGCTTCTAGGCGCTTTTTATCACAAGGTCTTATTACCAAAATGTTTTCTTCGTTTGTGCACATGTTGCAAGCTCAAGGTGCATGATAGACATCCTAGAGCGGTTTTTGGCGGTTCTCGCGCCACTTTTTCAACCAATCAGAAGTAAAAACAAAACCAATCGTGGCTCGCGCGTGCACAATTTCCCGCACTTTGTGTCGGCCACGTGTAATTACTTCGAGTTTTGATCGGTTTACTAGATTGTCTTCGTCCTTTTTGATTGGCCAAAGTAATTACTTTGGTTTTGGTTTTACGACACTCATTTGAAAACCGCTCTATCAAGCAACAAATACCAATTTGTCGAGAAAAAAACACTGCAGCAGCCAGGAATCGTTTTGGATTCGATGCCCGTTAAGTATGAATTGGGCAAGCGCTCTAACCACATCAGCAATCCCAGCAAATACTTGATTGAAGAGCAAAACTTCTCAATACAACAAATTTGTCAAATTGCTGTCACAGGAGTTCCTAAGCGCTTTTTATGAGACCTGTGAGACGGTTGTATTACTAAAATGTTTTCCTTATTTGCGCACATTTTACATGCTCAAGGTGCATGCATGAGAGACATATTATCCATCATCCATCATTTCGAAGCAGAAAGAAAACACTGCATCGGGCATAAACCGATTTGGATTGGATTGGATTGGATTGGATTCGAGATAGATGGGATACTGGATGGCACTCTAACCACATGTGCATGTAATCCAAGCCGATGCTTTAATGAAGAAGAAAATTTCTCAATACTTGACGTTTCTGTAATTCCCGTCACAGGAGTTCCTCACCAAACTATACTAAAGCAATTCGAAGCAGAAAGAAAAATGCATCGGCCAGGAATCGATTCGGATTCGGTACCCGGGAAGATTGGAATGGTCAGAGCGGTCTAACTAGTACATGACCAGTGCCTGACGATGCTTACAAGAAACGCAAAATTTAAAGTAGCGGTTCGTTTTTTTCTAACTGTAATACTTAGAAGTTGTCTACAAACTATGAATTTATCCACCATTTCAAAGGCGTATGAATCATGCACCTTTGGTGATCTTTAGATTTTGTTATTCACGTTTTTGGGAGTACAAATTGAAGTCTTCCTTAGAAATGAAGTACCAGACGAATTTGGAGGATCATCCATCCATCAAAACGAATCTAACACGAGATATAAACTATAACATAGCGTTCAAATTCACACTATCAACAGTTGGGCCATTGTGCATTATAAAAAATCCTGCTAAGAAGGCTCACCTTTTCACCAAACTGAACATTTGTTTGTTTTGGAAAGCTGGTTGACTTCAAGACTCATATCTTTATTGACGTTACAAAATAAACAAAAAACAGTTCCCGGTTTCAAGGTCTGTTCAAGTTAGTCGCAGTGAGAGACTTTAGGGTTCTACTCAGTTTTTGTAAATTTCGTGGGTATGAAGGCTGAATTTCGCAAGAAATGAATTGTACTTGAGACTCGTTTTAAAATAGAGGTTGAAATGAACTCTTCTATGACTATGGTCCCTGTCATTTAGCTTTGCTTAATTAAGGACGGTGCCTACTATTGTTATTGCGCATACGTTCTGCGCATCTTGAGATACTCGGATTTCCTATCGGTGATGCTTACTAATACAGGGATATTTTTGCGCGGTTTAAAACTATCCGGAGAAAGTAGATCTTAGTAAGTACTCTTGGTATCCAAAATGAAAATTGGGGGTAATCACGCATTTTTCAGAGATAATTAAGCTTCAATTTGAGAAAGAACGCCATACATTGCTTTGTATTTTAAAGCTCTTTACAAATATTATTCATGAATTATCTTTGAAAAATGCGTGGTTACCCCGAATTTGCTTTTTGGATTTTAATAACACTTGTTAAGATCTGCATTTCCTGCATAATAACACACCGGGGCAAGTATATTGTTAATTAGTAGGCACCGTCCTTAAATGAGTTGTGTAGAAGTTTGGAGAGCACTTCAGATGCTTAAGTCGCTTTTGGCTAAGTCCCTCCAACTCTCTAAAATGTAACAGAAAGAGAACGTCATCAGTCCTGACCATTCCGGCTGATTCAGAATCTTCACCCTCACGGCATTCGAACGGAAACGTATTTCCGGCGGTCACTTTTCTCCGCCGAAACGACAACCGGAAATACGTCTGCGTTCGTAGGATATGGACCGCTTGGCATCAAGTCTTCTCTCATCATTCATCTAAATTGAAACCATTGGTGCAAAATAGTATTGCTTTCACATTTATAGACCAGAGCTTCGCGTCTGTCTTGAAACTTGAACAACAAGACCATGTTTCATTGATATCATGAGAATGCCTTTCAAATTATAGCTCAGCTCCGAGCCACCACTGCGTAGTCGAGAGGGAATTTTTCGTGCACTTGTGTTGTGGATTAGTGACATCATAAAAGCCAAAGTTATCTTCATGCATAACTGCACCAGCCCTAGGGTCCCATTCGCAGCTGTTTTGACCACTCCAATAAGAATCAGTATGCATATGTTGATTATCTCTCTGTACTTGCATCCCCTCACAATCCGTGCAGTTGATACCTCGAACCGAAACATACTCGTACTGTCGGCATTTGTCTTGGTTTGCAAAGGTTAACAAGTCTGTGGCTGTCAGCGATGCGCGTGCGTAGTCAGAGTACGTGAGGCCTGATGGGAAGCTACATGTGACTCGCCAGTGTGTTGAGTTATCCCTGATGGTAACCAATGCTTGATACGAGACTCGGAAGTCGTCCCATGTAAAATTTTTCTCGTTTCGTGGAAAGTCGTGATAAAAAGGTTTGTTTTTGTAAAACTCCTTGTTTCCCAGGGAAAATGATTCTATGAGGGTCCATGCTTTTCCAGGCTCAGAGTTGAAATCACAGTAGGTCCGAATAGTCTTGTTAAAGCTGATAACGAGGTCATAAATCCCAGAAACCACTCCTGGCTTAATCCTTGCGATAGATTGACAAGACTTCACCGCTGGATTAAACAATTCACATCTTTTTCCATAGTAATGTTCAGAGCATGCGCAAGCATACTGTTCTTTGATGTTACCACACGTTTCTCGGCACGTGCCTCCGTTGAGGCAAGGTCGAGATTCACAACATCCGTTCAAACAGCTCCCATTACCCTGAAAACAAAAGTATACTCACTCAGCAAACGTTCATTTGACTAAGTAGTCAATATACCCTTTCAGGAGCTCACAAACCTGAGCCTACAAAATAGAAACGGCAGTACACCAGAGTTGGAAATCATAAAAGTTTCATACTTGAATGAGACTTGAATTCATGACCGCGCGATTTGCCAACTGAGCTATCAAGCCATTTGAAAGCTGGTGCCCGTTTCTCGAAAGTCCCGAAAACTGTTCGGGTCCGAAAAGTCACTTCCGAAACTTCCATCCGCTTGTTTTGATAACCTGTTCTTTGAACGTCTTTTCAAGGTATAAACAAAAAGTAAATTGGTTGTGAAGTTTGATGGCTGAAAAGCTCTCCATTTTTCAAGAAACAGAGGAAATGAAAAGAGCCCGAAACGTTCCGGGACTTTCGAAAACTGAACGGACCCCAGGTCACTTGTGAGTTCGAGTTTTTTCCCGAAAGAAGTGAACGAATAGATAACACAGAATATATAAAATGTTCAGATATTTGAACTGAGGAAATTGAAATACATGAAATCTGAAGATCACGGCGATGATCTCCAACTCTCCTGCATTTTAATTTCTGAAGTTCAAATATATGAACATTTTATTTTATTCTGTATCATTCACAAATAGAAGTAGAATTGAAGCAGAAGTTGAAGCGAACTCTTCTACAGTGATTATGGCTTCAAACCACCACCATATCTCCTCTCGGATTCATCATTTCCTCAGAACGTTTACAACAAGAAAAGCTTTAGAGCCTTCTATTGTTTGCTTAACCAATCACCGTTCCATCTGAACATGGATGACATGAATCTCAAAATAACAAGTTTTGACAGGAGCCCATAAACAGGAGCCTACAACTCCAACACCAACCTCGTTTCCAGGCTCTCTCTGAGAGAGAGCCTGGGAACGAGGTTGCTCCAACACTAGGTCTGTGGAACAGATCAAGCTTTTTTTGGACGAGGTTTTAAATAAGATTCGATTTGCACGATCGATCACATGGGTAATATAATTTCTCATGCAAGACTTGTGATTGGCTGGAAAGGTCCAGTTTCGCGGGAAAATCAATCTAAAAATAACTTGTTCTGTAAAACCTCCAGAGACTATTTTCCCAATCCCATAATGCAGTACGTTTTGGGGGGTTCTTTACATAAAAACAATACAAGGTATTCACTCTTGGGACTGTATCACGCTTCAGTGAATTGAATATCCATTGTTTTAATGCAAACAACGCCCCCCCCCCCCAAAAAAAAAAATGAAGTGTATTATGGGATTTGCGAAAACAGGGAATTTCATAAACTCGATTAAGTTGTACCCTCCTAGTCATGATTTCCTGCTTGTGAGAAAACGATTCGAGTTCTAAGTCTCAGTAGAACTACTTGTCGGCTCCTACTGATTTAGTATTCAATAGCTCCTGATGTATAATAATAATAATAATAATAATAATAATAAAACAAAAAGAAAATTGAAAACACGTTCACTGAGGTTGTTAATCAAATCGAAAATTACGTCTGCAATCAAATTTTTTTTTAAGTTTGTATCACTGAGAAAAAAATGAATTTTGGAATCACTTTTTGATTTTCATATTTTTAAGGTACCGCCATTTTGAACAATTGTATTACGGTATGTTACGGTTCAGACACAAAGTAACCATAGGGCAACCGTAACACGTCACAATTATTCAAGATGGCGGCGCCCAGGAAATCTGAAAAGAAAAATAAGCGATTCTGGAAGTGATACAAACGCTTTCATTGAGTAAAAATCCGAACAATTTTGATTATAAACAAGGAGTGGAGTTTCCCTTAACACTTGCATGGTTAGCTGAAAGGTTTAGAATATTTAAAGCATGTTCCTGGTAAGACGTGGCTCAAAGTATCATCTAACCTCGACGTCGTTTTGCTGCATAATATACAGGAGAGTTCCTTGTCTAGCTACCAGATCCTTATTCGCATTGTCCAACAGCTCGCAACTGGCTCCAGTCACTTGAAACGCCAAGCAGCCACAGACCCTCGCGCAATGACGAAAACACTCCACTGCACTGGTAACCTCCACTGAGTGAATAGTATGCTTCATGACCGCGACATCTTTAGTGAACACATTGTATATGTACACGAATGGTGTTTTATATTCCATGCTGTTTGAAGAGGTTAATATCAATATCAGCGCTACCGTGGCAAACCAAAGAGCTCGGTAAACGACAGTCATCCTAAGAGATTGTAAAATATCAAAACAAGCTTGAAACCGTCAAAAAGAGCTGTTGGAACGTCTTTCACTCTCACAGAGTATAGGTCAGTATACCCTGAGCGGGTGACCTCTCCGCATCCCTGCTCGTATCAATCGAATAGGCCAGTTAGGAGTTTCTAAACAACAAATACGAACGTAGGGATAAAAACAAAAATATATTAGAGAATGCGAAACATTTTGAATTAAAATTCGTTCATAGATTTTCCGTGACAAAAAAGCAGAAAGACTTAAATACTTCAAGACGTCGGAAAGATAGTTACGTTTACTTTAAACCTTTGAAAAACTGAAATGATACATGAATGCCTACCCTACCCTTTCGTCTAAAAGTCGTTCTTGTAAGTTGTTTTAGTTTCGAAAACATTTCTACGGCGAAATACTGTATGCTTTCATAAGTCTGACTTTCTGTGACAATTCAGCTTCGGATATCATATATTTGCCAATCATTTTCCATGCAAACATTTTTTCAGCATTGTACGGAGAGATTTTAATGACTGGATCGAAAGTTAGTTGATTTTGAAAGGCCCAGTATGTCACTGGGCCGCATAATACACAAATGTAGAAAATAAGAAGACCGCATTCGGAATCATACGGTTGATGCAAAGACCTTTCAACACAAAAACGCAAATTATGTTTTCAGAGGTGATGTTTCTTCCTAAATTTCCTCCTAATTTGAACAATTGGAGGAGAAAATATTGTCCTGAAACGAACCATCAACAATTCCGAAAGGCGCACCTCACGGTAATGTCTTTGGGTTAGTCTAATTGAAAAAGGGAACTTGATGTAACCACAAAGTGTTCAAGTTCAGGTACGGACGAGTTGAACTTCTTATTTAAAATATTCAAAGGTGGTCGTACTTTTGACATCTGTCTTGGTTTAATAGATACAATTAAAACTGTTCAGTCTCCCCCAAACTACAGATACAAATCATGAACGTTCATGGACTATGCTTACTTTTTGGATGTTTTTTTCAATCAGTTAAGGCCAGTTTCAAACGTTGAACTTTACATGTGCCCAATCTAATGCAAATGAGCGAAAACAATAGATTTTTCTCATTTGCATTAAATTCGGCACCGGTGGCTCAGTTGGTTGAGCATCGGGCTGTCATGCAGGAGTTCTAACCCCGGCCGGATCAACACTCAGGATCTTAAAATAACTGAGGAGAAAGTGCTGCCTTTGTAATTTCATCTGCAAATGGTTAAGACTTTCAAGTCTTCTTGGATAAGGACTATAAACCGTAGGCACTGTCTCATAAATGTCTTCTATGTTCATAAGTTCCCTGTGGGACGTTAAAGAGCCCAAGCACTATTCAAGAAGAGTAGGGGATGAAGTCCCCGGTGTTGTGGCTGTCCTGTTCTCTCCAGCAGAAATGGCCGGCTTGGCGGTGATGTCTCTAAAAAGGTTTGAGGTGTATGAGGCCACCTAAGCAGAAACAGCCACAAGTCAAAAAGGGACTAGGCCCAGTGCTGGAACATGTAGATGTAGATGTGAAAGTTCGACGTTTGAAACGGGCCTAAGTGCGAGTGAGGCAGATGTTTTCAAAATGAGCAAAAAATGGACAAGTCCGAACCAAAACTCTAATTAGAAACTTTTGTGATATCAAGTATCACTTTTGAATGTGTAAATGTCGTCTTGAAAACAAGTTGAAGAACTGTCAGGTCGAACAAACAAATAACAATCGCAGTTTTTACTATCACATATATTTAAATTATCCCTCTCGATTACTTAATCGGATCTGCGCAAATATCGTGGATTTTCAATCATTAAACGATTTAAGCTTTTCTCCCTTTCTGCAAAACTTCAAAGTCGCCGTTCCATGCTTCTTTCCGACAAGGGAAGATTTGAGCGTTCATCCTTAAACCAAATTTTACTTAGTAGCGAATTCTTTCTGTCGAAGAAAAGTCAAAGAATGGGGTTTTAAAATAACTGTTGCCTTACTATTTTTTTTACTATGGAAAAAGCCTTTGTAAAAAGAACTGGACGCTAAAACTTTCAGCGGAATCAAACTTGACCGTTTTTGGCCTACAGCACAAGGAAATTACATGAAACAATAGTAATACGGAAAATACCGGAGGCTCTCAAAAGACGCGAGACACGAAATACTACAGCGCATTCATTTTTACCGGCTACAATCAAAATCCCAGTTTACCATTCCGTTTTTCAATCCCATAGGTGGCGCAAATGGTTTTCTAGCCCGCGAGCAAGCTCTCTCGAGGGGGTGGGGGAGGGTGGTGTACGTCTTTCCTTCCCCGCCCCCTCGAAAAAATCTCTCCTAAAATTTTCCTCTTTTTTCTGCAATGGTGCTTTCATATCACACAGCTTAAAACAAAGAGTGATACAACGAATGCCCAATTGGTCTAAGAACAGGAGAAAAGCAATAACTTTTAAATATAAAACAACAATTTTCAATATTGCAGACATGTTTGAGCAGAAACTTCTGCCTTCTTCAGTGCAAGAGTTACATGAGATTCGAATCTGGATAGAAATATCTTGTTAGGAACTTAAGCACTTAATTTGCACTCTTTATACATTTATCTCATGTTGTATTTGTACTCATTAACATTTATCAGCAGTTATTTATATTTAGATTTGCATCTCATGTCATACTTGCATCGAAAAAGGCTGAAGTTTCTGCCGAACCACGTCTCAAACATTGAATTAAATTCGTTATTTGTATTTAAAATACTTAAGGCCCAGTAATACGGGCAACATTTTTCTTGCAACTTGTCGCGCAACAATGTCGGTTGCGTTGCAAGTTGAGATGGTTTGTTTTGTGCGTATTACCACCTTCTTGAGCAACAAATTTTTATGTTGCAAAAAGTAAACGTTGTACAAGAAGGTGGTAATACGGACACCGTGGCAAAATGAGTGCGCATGCTGCATGCTCCGCTTCGAACACATTTGATTCATTTGATTCGAGCTTTTGAGCGCTTTGTTTTTGAGTTTATTCGGCGGTGAAGGAAAAGTTCTATTGGACCTTTTGATGATCAAGATCTCACGCTCAACATGGACTCGACAGAAAAACTAA
>NC_090893.1:1908171-1910671 GCF_036669925.1 Montipora capricornis | reverse complement strand
AGCCCCAGAAGGCAATAGAGTGTGTACTGTATGTGGAAATAACTATGCTTGTGCATAAAGTACAAAATTAACCGTCATTAGTGTAAACAGTTTACAGTGATCAAACACCTCTGAGCTGACAGCAGTAAACAAACAAGCCTTGCAAACAATAACCAATAATTTTCAACAACTAATAGGCACCTTTCACGATAGCGTCATTTGACTACAACTACCACAATTCAGTTTGTTTTTCTTTTCTTATTTAAATTTTGTATTCCCAGTGGGTAAAAACAACAATAGCTTCAATTAGCATGAGACAAGCAAAAACTAAAGGATTCTGGTACTTGTAGTCAAATGGCGTCATCATGTAAATGTGCTATTAAAACTGAAATTATAGGCACAGTATTTAATCTCTTTCACAACATTTTCCATTTGACTGATCTCTACACCCTCTCTCTTCAGTTTAGAACAACAGCAAAAATTACTGATAAAAACGGCAAATTTGGCAAAAAACAGCAAACAGAGGCTTGATTGGCACCGTGAATTTGTCACAAAATACAGGCTCATTTGAAACGCAGCTTGCAAGGTTTTGCGTACTTGAGAGCAGTCAGCATTTCTCTTCATTGTGACTTTCCTGAGTTGTGTTTCATACCAAACTTCCATTCTAACAAACTGCACAGAATAATTAACTTAACAGTTGTGTTCAAGTTAACACAAAAGAGATAATTATAGCAATCAGAAAGGAAATCTTTATCCTAGTTTTCGCCATTTTTGCTTTGTACACCAACATTGTGCACATGGCCGGTTGCAGTCATTTCCCGCCAAGAAAATATAACATACTGTCCCCTGCCCCCGACAGGACGACACCTGATTCCATTCCCTTCCCTTCCCCGCAAAGACTGTACGGGCATACCCTGACGTCACAACCAAAATGTCTCGGATGGATAGTTTACCAAATTTTCCTACCTATGGAGCTCAATCGATCCACTCACACATGCTTACGTGCTTGCGAGGAGCTCTGCTAAAAATTAGCTCAATTGTCCATAGGATTAACTTTTAAAGTTTATAAAGATCTGTAACTCGCCTAATTAGATTGCTTAACTTTAATAAAGACAAGTCCTGTAAATTTGTTCAGTTTATTAATCAGTTGCCTGTGGCTCACCATTTTAAATGCCCATAAACGTCTTCTGCTGACATTTTTACCCATCGTGTAGTTCCAGAAAATATCCATATCACCCCCCCCCCCCCCCCCCACGGAAGGGATTTTACCAATGACCCCCTCTCCCCTCTGGATTTTCCAAAATCCGCTCACAAAATAGACCCCCCTCCCCTCTGGAAATTCCATTTTTGTCGCACACCCCCTGGAAATATTCAACCTCGTTCCCAGGGTCTTCTCAGCAATACAGTGGCAGGTCGAGAGAAGACCCTGGCACACAGCAGATCATGTGATCAAATTTGTCCATCGAGGATGAACAAACATGCAAATTTTTTTCAAAATGGTGGCAAGGAACAAGGTGAGAGAAATCTGGGTACGACAACTGCCAACAAACAAAGTGGAGTACGAAGGGGTAACCCAAAGCTGTAAAATTTGATGTAAGAAACCGAAAATACAGATGGATGAATGCACTGTTAAGATATCATAATGGATGCTGTACAATGCATTGTTATTGGTTGAATTCACATTACGTAATAAGTCGCGCCTCGTGTGTGTTAGGCTGTTCTGTTCGGTTCTAGATTTGCTATGTGATAGTGTGTATTCAATTGTCCTGAAGATTATCCAGTTTGTAGTGATTTAAACAGATCCTCTTATCAGGTTATGGGCCCAGGACGTGGATTTATTATTATTTAATGCTATTTTGCCGTGGAACATGACATCGATGTCGGAAACTATAAAGATTGAGAAGCTGAACGGGAAGAATTACCAGTCGTGGAAGTACAACATAAAGCTTGTTTTAATGGAGCGTGGTCTATGGGGATTTACACAAGAAGGTCAAGAAACTCCCCCAGCAGAAACTGCAACTACGGCTGTGAAGAATGCTTTTCGACTGCGGTCTGACAAAGCCTATTCGCTGATTGCATTAAACCTGGAAAAAGATCTGCAAGTTCACATTTCTTCGGTGACTAACCCGCTCGAAGCATGGAAAATATTGCAGAAGCAGTCCGAATAAATCGTAAGTTTTACGCAGCTAGCATGAAAGCAGATGCAGATTTGATGCAACATTTAACCTATTTGACTTCCCATGCTGAGCAATTACGAGAAATGAATGAGAAAATCTCTTCGAAGAAATTTGCTACCTTGGTGTTAGGAAGTTTACCCGAGTCGTACGATAATTTCCTGACGAGTTTGAACGCAAGAAACGCCGATGATCTCGACTGGGAGAATGTTAAAGGATTACTGATTGAAGAATATATGAAACGGAAGGAAAAAAATGAGAAAAAAGAATCTGCAGATAATGCGCTTTTCGCCAATAGAGGAAGAAATTTCAACCAAGGAAGACATCAAGCACGTGGTGGAAGCCGT
>NC_090893.1:1895671-1898171 GCF_036669925.1 Montipora capricornis | reverse complement strand
AAAGCATAAAGAACAACGCCGCAACATTGAAACGAACACTGTAGTACAATACACGAACAGGGCTATCTATGGTCACGCAATACAAAAGTAACAACCCGGAACCAGGCTCTTTCTTTTCTTCGTTCACGACAAGGAGATTTCAAACACTGCTCATGTAACCTCTTATCATGTTATTACTGGGTTGCCTATGGCAATCCCAGTTGGAAAGTGGGTGGGATTTGTTTGTTTTCTTTTTTTTCTTTTTTTTAGTTGTTTTTTTTTTTCCGTGTCGGTAAAAGTCTTGCCTGTCACTCCCCTGCTAAGTGGTGTCTTTATGCATAGAGCCTTCTGCTTGTATTGTCTTAGGATCGAGAGGGTAGTGGGAAATGCGTAGATTTCTCTGGTGGACACAGTACAATGATTAACGTAACCGGCAATGGCGTCGAAAGTCATGTAACGCGAATGGCGTTTTAGTGGATTTTTAAGCAAAATATACCCTTATGGAGCTTAACAATGGAAAGTCAATTGGATACTGAACAAGAAAGACGCTGAAAAAAAAATCTGGAATCTTAAAAGTGACGAGTAATGGACTTCGACAACAATCTGTCGCCCGTCGAGCCGTAATCAAAGTGAGATGTAGTTCTAATATTGTACGAGTGTGGTGTTCTGTACAACGCTGAAATCACATGGAAAATTCTCTCGTAACTTATGGGTTTAACAAAACAGAGACTTGGAATCTGTACTCAATTTTGCACAGTCTTCTGCTAGCAATTGGAAATTTGACAAATTCCTGTTAGTCAAAATTTATTTGAAAGAAAGCTTGTTGCCCATTTTTTGCTTGATAATTCAAGTAAAGGGTTTTGTTTTTCAGTGAAGGGTTTGATGCTAAACACTCGTGGGAAATTTATATACCGTGTTGCGTTGTTGACACGGAGTGTAATTTGACACGATTGAGTTTCTTGTCTTCACGCACGTATTAAATGAAATAGGAAGGGTTTTTTGCCGCTTATAGCACATATGTTGTTTGTTTCAAAAAAGCATTTCGCAGGAAAATGGTGGCTTTTATGAATTCATCATGTGTAATATGCGAGCTTAACTGGATAGTTTTCATGGCAATAGTAAAGCATTTTCAAAAAAATAAGGTAAGCGACTCTTTCTGTTGTGTTAACTTAATTAAATATACCATGGCTCGTAAGTTTGTATTTGTCGTCTGCTGTAAACTTGATTTCCACACTCAAAATTACCTCCAGAACCTACTTTTTGCGTAAAATAAGCTTTTAGAATGATGTTCTTTTCTTCTGCGGTGATACTTGACGATTCGGGAACATTTTGTGAATATATGCATATAACATCCACTTGGCCTTTTGACATCCCATTGAAAAAAACTCGTAAAATATTCGCAGACTGGTCGCTTTCTCTGAAATTTGAAAGGATGGTTGCTAACAAATATAGAAAGATTTTTACAATAACTAAAAATTCCTGTGTTAAGCATTAGAATTCGACGAAGAGGTAATGCGACCAAATTTGTTGCGTGCGTTGCTATTTTTATGATTTGACTGTTGTGCAAATTTTGACAGATAATATTAAATTATGAAAAAAATATCTAGGTAAGGGTAAGGTACATCTTATTTAACGTCGGAAGTTCCTTTACTCTCTAGAGAGTATTCTCCCAGGAAACCGACGGATAGATCGTTAACAAATCTTTATTTTTAGCTGTTATTTGAACATAAAAGAAGCAACGCATACGTGCGTTGAAATGTGATACACGAGGAGAAAGGAATTTTATTTCTCTGACAAATGATTTTGTCATTGTCATTGTATGATGAAATTTATTTGGGAAGCCAACAATATCCCTTTAACTTCCTGGTTAATCCAATTTTATTGCTGCGACTTGCTAGTGCGAAGATTGTGTACATGAAACTCGCGCTTCTTGCGAATTTTGAGTGTCATGAAAATTACATAATTTGCGTGACAATATATCCCTTTTTAATACTCTGACCCAAATACATTCAGATAGTAACAAACTTCGTATTTACTTTACCATTTCTTCTGCTTTTGTGCTTGTCAGCATTGTGATTTGCGATAATTCGCAAGTCTGTTTTTGTATCTCATAGATGTTTAGATTTTTAAAGTGCTACTGTGACGAAATTTGAATCTTCCCTATCGAAGCCATTTTGGCACATAAACACGTAGTCTGTACGAGAAGAAGAATGCTGTTTACCATTTTCAAATATCTCTTTTTGTTCTGGAGATATTCAAGTTTTTTAATATGCAAATTAGCCAAGTGATGACGTCATAAACCCTACCAAATTTTGATCAAGTATGATGGAGAAAGATATCTCAGCCAATTTGTATCAGAAATACTTGGTTCTTTGCACTAAGATTCTAGTAAATGTGTTCCACAATATGAGCATACCATTTTTGTTACCATGGCAACATACTGGGTTCCAGACCTCCCTGATATTAAAAGCTTTGCAGACCACCTTTGGCGTTCTGTTTTGATATTTGCAAATGGTGCCTC
>NC_090893.1:1828171-1838171 GCF_036669925.1 Montipora capricornis | reverse complement strand
CGCTCCTAATCATGGTCTCCTAGAATAATTCATATTCACTGTCTCACCAGTGCTGTGTAGAAGGCCTTACAACATAGGTGCTAGTCAGCCAAATGCATGAAAACACAATAGAGTTGAGAATCCCATCCGGTGGGAGGTAGACCAGTTGTTTAATTGTAAAAAATTAATCAGGTAATTGAACCAGAGACTAACCAGAACAACAACTTTGAATGTAAACGTGATTTAATGTAATGTACTGTGCTTAATGCAATGTACTATTTGGAACAGCTACTATAGATAAATGGGTGCAAACCAACCCACCACCCCCACCCCCTTGAACTTCCGAGGGACATGTCAATCATAGGGCAACTTAGCCTTAGCATAGGGACAATTCTTTGTGTAAAAAAAAATATATACAAAGCAAGTTGATCAGTTATCGCTGTGTTCTTGTTCAGCTGTATGAAAAGCTAATAGGATTCAGCTGCCCTAAAGAGGATAAAGATGACGAGGAGACATACTTAAGCCTCCCCCCTGCGTTTCATCCATTGATGGAGAAGGTAGCTGAGCAGGAGAAAAGGTATGGACACGCCCAATACCTTTCAACACATTACACTTGATACTAATACTAACAAGGAAAATTCTGTGATGGTATACGGTTCCTCGCTTACTTGTTTTCAACCTTCTGCGAACTCAAGTAATTAAACGCGAAACACGGTAGTTCTAATGTCCTTGGACACTGAGGTCACGTTGACATCGACAATTCTGTTTCGTGCGTCTTAAATAATCTTTCTTCCATTATAAGTTGGAAAAACGCAGTGAGTTTAAAATCTCAGTTAAGGTTATCATCTTAAAGTTAAGGTGCGTTCGGTTGATTCAATTCCGGAATAAGAATACGTGGAGTGAAGATTTAATAACAGTATGTTTGGCGTTTTCAAGCAACAAGGATAATAAAGATATGTTTCAAATAGCATTTTAGCGGGTGTTTGACAATTTTAATGTGGATCTCCGTAAAAACAAAGGATTTCTAACTTCTATTCCATGTATTCCCATTCCGGAATACGGTCAAACAAACGCACCCTAAATTAAGTTTAGGGAAATGGATTGAGGCACTTATATATCAGAGCAGGTTCATAACATTGGTTTACTGTTAGCCACAGTATTTTATAAAACGCAGCCAAAGACTAAGGGTAGTATTATTTTCAAATTTAATTGACTTTGGCACGGACTTTAAGTTCTGTTGAATTCCACCATTATCTTCCGCTTTCGGGAGGATAAAAACATCACATGTGGTGAATCGCCAAAAGAAAGAGGGTTTTTCAAATTCACAAACTATCCTCCTCCTTCCAAGTCTGCATCACATGAGCTCAAACCCTTGCATGAAAATAATCAGGCACCCATAACTAGGAGCTTACAACTGCAATACTAGGTCTATGTAACCATAAATACAATGATTTAATGTACGCTCCTAATCATGGTCTCCTAGAATAATTCATATTCACTGTCTCACCAGTGCTGTGTAGAAGGCCTTACAACATAGGTGCTAGTCAGCCAAATGCATGAAAACACAATAGAGTTGAGAATCCCATCCGGTGGGAGGTAGACCAGTTGTTTAACTGTAAAAAATTAATCAGGTAATTGAACCAGAGACTAACCAGAACAACAACTTTGAATGTAAACGTGATTTAATGTAATGTACTGTGCTTAATGCAATGTACTATTTGGAACAGCTACTATAGATAAATGGGTGCAAACCAACCCACCACCCCCACCCCCTTGAACTTCCGAGGGACATGTCAATCATAGGGCAACTTAGCCTTAGCATAGGGACAATTCTTTGTGTAAAAAAAAAAATATACAAAGCAAGTTGATCAGTTATCGCTGTGTTCTTGTTCAGCTGTATGAAAAGCTAATAGGATTCAGCTGCCCTAAAGAGGATAAAGATGACGAGGAGACATACTTAAGCCTCCCCCCTGCGTTTCATCCATTGATGGAGAAGGTAGCTGAGCAGGAGAAAAGGTATGGACACGCCCAATACCTTTCAACACATTACACTTGATACTAATACTAACAAGGAAAATTCTGTGATGGTATACGGTTCCTCGCTTACTTGTTTTCAACCTTCTGCGAACTCAAGTAATTAAACGCGAAACACGGTAGTTCTAATGTCCTTGGACACTGAGGTCACGTTGACATCGACAATTCTGTTTCGTGCGTCTTAAATAATCTTTCTTCCATTATAAGTTGGAAAAACGCAGTGAGTTTAAAATCTCATTCCATACTCACTCGGTTGAGTGTAAGATTACTCCAAGTCATTTTCTTTCAATATTTATGCGTCACAGAATCAATGGGATATACGATCTATTGAAGGAACAATCATCATTGATTAAATCCATGGATCCCACTAAGAAGAGCCGGAAGTGAACACGCGGATACAGACAGTACTAAGCCCTCAGAGGACTTTTTTTAAATCTGTTTTTTTTATCTTTCGTAAGCTGTCACGGACATCTATTAACTGGAAGCTAATTTGTTTTTCCTGTTGATGTTTGAATATATTTCACTTTGACGAAAAGGTCTAACAATACCTTATGTTATTATGGCGCGCATAAAGTTTTGATCCCTGATCACTTTGTGTCAGCAATTGTGTGCATGTTAATTTTCGTAAAAATACCTATTTAAAATTTTCTCCATTATGAGTACGTAGTGAAAATAGATAGCGACTAAAAAACTTTGGGAGTTTCAGGAGCGAAAAACTAGTTGCCCACTTTGAGTGATCGTCCTCTCAGTCCTGATCGTTTTCAGGTTTATCTCCTCCATGGCGTTTCTTGTTTCGTTTGACGTAAACGGAGATATTGCGCGTTGAGAGGTTAAGAGACGCAAACCGTAGTGAGAAAGCTTTTCTAAGTATAAAGCGATAGAGGGACGGTTCACGTGGGAGAGATGCCGAAAATGTAGGCTCCGAGTCAGGCGTATGCCCGAGAGAAGCGCCAATGAAGCTATCGGTAAATCGTCGGAACTTTTATTTCGAAAATAAGGTTGTAGCCAGCTCCTCTAAATGTCAGTATGATGTCTGAAATATTACAACCAACCAGTGATTTTAATTAATTCGATGTATGCATATGTAATCTATCCAACTTGTAGAGATAGAATTCCAACTCAGTTAATAAAAAAAAAAACTTATTTCGTTCAATGGACTTGTTGTAGTTTGTGTAGTAATTATCGATCACTAAAGCGTCATCGACTTTTTCATTTTAAACTAAGGTACCTGCAACCAGTTTCATCACTTTTAAGAGAGCTTCTTATTATAGCGTTACAACTACTATACTGTATCACGCAACAGCAATGTTATGGTACCGTATGAAACATCAATTAGTGATAACAAAATGCGCCCACTGTTGTGATCTAATAAGTTACCATGGCAACAAGAAAGCTCTTCAAAAACACCCTATATTTCGTCTTTACTTGCTTATATCTCAAAAATGAACTCGGTGACCGCCATTTTTTATTGTCGAATAGTAATTAGCAATTTGAGATAGAACCATTGGCAAAGCTTTAAACAATTCATCGGAGCCAATTCAATTTTTCATTTGGTACTATATACATTGCTGTTACGTGATGCAGTGCTGTCGTGGCAACCCTTCTAGTAACTAGTGAAACTGGTTCCAGCCACCTTAAGCGGCAATACAGAAAGAATGCTTTCTACTTCACATAGACCCCCAAAGGCTCTTTATTCCACACTCTTAAAATTACTTTTTTTGTAGTAATAATAATTCTAATAACAACATTTTGAAGGGGAGGGGAGGAGGGGGTGACAAAAAAGGGAACTTGTTAGAATCTTGTTGAATTGTAAATGATATGCTAATTTGCATCGCCCACGTTGAGCAAAGTTTCAAGTAAAGGAAATTCAAAATGTCTCCCGAGAAAGGTTTTTTTCATCTTTGGTGTTTCTCCAACGTTCATCCTACCCTTGACAACCGTTGGGGAATGAAAGGAAAGCGAGCGAGCGAACAGTCATACAACTTTGCAGAAGTTTCAGCCGTTTGTGGACATGCGGAGGACAAGGGAATGTTGGACCTTTCGTATTATTACAGGTAACTTCAATTTTGCTTCAACAAAAATGCGATACAGTTTAATTAACAATTTTTTTCTGTGCGCGATTGTGATAATGGTGTCAAGGCGAGATTCCCTCAATGTTCCGGCAGTGGCAGCCTTTTTAAAAATGTCCGCTTTATCATCAAGAAAAGTGAAGTTGATCCATAGTTTACTCACATAAATACACGCTGTCAACTTCGCACAGTAATAATGGTGAACATGAAAGCCTCATTCACAGATTAAAATGTTACAATCATCTTTTATACCATAATAAATATTACCGAAAGTTTCTATTTGAGTATTATTGAATCATACTCTGGATTGCGCGAATAAATCGAAAGTTTAATTCACCTTGTACAGAGCAATAAAAACCTTTATATAGACAAGTTTGCAAGATAAAAGCTATTATAGCGTTTATTTTTATTACTATTTATTTAATGATTTATTGAACGATCGCTCCAATATTAGTAAATGACATTATCTATGTCTCTTGTAATTGCAGGCGCTGATTTCAATCATGAAACTGAGTGGTGTCGGGCATAGCAGGAGGAAATTTCGAAGAAGGTAAGAACCTGTCTATAAATTATATCAGATTCATAATGCATTAAGGAGACTAGATGTGGTTATTTACCAATTAACGGAACGAGGAAGAATGATTTCAAGAGACAGCTCTGAATTTGTCCCCGTCCAACAAGAGAGATTTAAGGTGCGTTCGGTTGATTCAATTCCGGAATAAGAATACGTGGAGTGAAGATTTAATAACAGTATGTTTGGCGTTTTCAAGCAACAAGGATAATAAAGATATGTTTCAAATAGCATTTTAGCGGGTGTTTGACAATTTTAATGTGGATCTCCGTAAAAACAAAGGATTTCTAACTTCTATTCCATGTATTCCCATTCCGGAATACGGTCAAACAAACGCACCCTAAATTAAGTTTAGGGAAATGGATTGAGGCACTTATATATCAGAGCAGGTTCATAACATTGGTTTACTGTTAGCCACAGTATTTTATAAAACGCAGCCAAAGACTAAGGGTAGTATTATTTTCAAATTTAATTGACTTTGGCACGGACTTTAAGTTCTGTTGAATTCCACCATTATCTTCCGCTTTCGGGAGGATAAAAACATCACATGTGGTGAATCGCCAAAAGAAAGAGGGTTTTTCAAATTCACAAACTATCCTCCTCCTTCCAAGTCTGCATCACATGAGCTCAAAAACTATATCACAGAAATAGATGTAGGTTTGTTAAGTTTTTTATTCGTATGATATATGGGTTATTGACCAAGCGTGAGGTCAAGATGGCTGGATATTGGCCAAGTTCTTTTTTTTGCGTGTTTATGGACCGAGCCGAAGTCGAGGTCCATTAACACGCAAAAAAAGAACGAGGCCATTCTCAAGCCATCTTGACCGAACAAGCTTGATCAATAAAGGATTTATTATATGGGATAAAACATCAAAAAGAGTGATCTTTGCCGGGGATCTTTGATCTTGCGAGACCAAGGGAGAAATCCCGAGCGGGCAGTATAGCTCCATCTCGCCCGCTCGGGTAGCCAATCACAGCGCGGGATTTGGTTCATCTTGCCCGCTCACGGAGCTAGTCATATAATAAAACATGTTATTGTTTTGTGCAGGATGCAACACTGGAAACGGACATTCAGATGTAAAAGTCAAGCAAGGAGAGAGAGTTCAAGATAATCACAGGGACAAGAACATGTAAGAGTAGTTCGTAAGAAAGGCATTAAATAATTGAAATTGAAATAAAGAAGAAAACAAGCAAGACAGGAAGAAGATGACTATTACAGAAGCAAGTGAAGGTAACTTATGATAAGAGGTGAAGCTGTAGTGTATCGTGTCAAACCTTTGGACTGGCCAAGCGCTTTTAAACAAAGAGAAGCAGCAAAAGTAGCGACGCAAGCAAAAGCTTTCGCAATGCAAAGTATATTTACGCACTCGTTTCAAACAGAGAAACCTAATTTTTACCTACAGGGAGAGACCCTGAAATGTCCCCTAGGAAGGGGATTCGAATAGCATTTGGTAGCGGAGGGGGGAAGGGGGAGGGGCAGTGTAAAACTGCGAAAATTAACTACGGCCAGATAGAATACAATGCAACTTTAAACAGATTGCAACACGTTACAAGACATAACAAGTAGAGAATAAGTAAAATATTACCTAATAAGGCATCAGCGTGGCTCAGCAAAAGGCAAGGGAAAATGATTGCATTTAAACTCCGAAAACGACTGAGCAGTTTTTGCCTCTTATATCATAAAACTTCATGAAAGAAACAATCGGCAACTAACGATGATTTTTAAGGGGTGGTAGAATTAAGATGGGAGTGTCAATTTCTTTGGCAACCGATAGCGGACTCGTGACCAAAACTATGATTTGCAAACACTGGGAGAGTGATGTCAAAGTGACTTTCGTCGAACGAAATTATGACTTGTTAAAACTGGCGGGCCATCAAACTTTCATTGCTTTCAACTGAAGGGGGGGGGGGGGGGGGTAAAAATAGGTGGGTGATGTTAGATTATGATCGTAGACTACGGGCGGACCCTGGAACTGTCGTCAAGTATTAGCATCGCTAAGGTGAAAAATTATGATTGCCAATCACTGGTGGCAAATAACATTTTAGTCGGTTTAAGGGGTTTAGAACCTTTTGTTTCAAATCATCATTGACACCGTGAATATTTCATGCAGTGGGTATCGCAACATAAGTGGGGTGGGGTATAGGAAGCAGCCAAATTTAGAGAGCATGAAGTTTAAGAGCTATCAAGGGTTGGGAATAGTAGGAAAGTATTGGCAATCATTGAATGATTGGCCACAAACAGAATAAAGACAGTAAACGAAATGAGAACTTGAGAGGGCAACTTGAATGAGAAGGCTCCACAACGTCAGGAATTGCGGATTCGTCACGTTAGTTCTTTTGTCAATAAAGTCCAATTCATAAGAACGCTTTCCTTAACAGAGTAACTTGTAAGTGGTCTCTGTTTGGGTCGGGGAGATGTTCCATTCAACAGATAATTAAGATCAGAAATTGACTAGGATTAGGCTTTTGTTTTAGGACAAACAAAAGAATCGAAATAACAAGGTGAATACATTTAATGTTGTTTGAAAGAGATACATCGTACTTTTCAGTAGTCATGCACGCGCTTTAGGACTCAGCTTAGACGCAGGCAAGGCCTCAATATCTTGGGCTCATACGGTACACTATGGCATCACCATTCAATTACTGCTAACAACCTTAGATTTAACGAACTCTTATTTATGCGTGCTGAAAAATTTGCAAACGCTTTCCAACTTTGCTGATTCGATGGTGTTAAACATCTTCAATTGCACCTATCGATGTTATTCCTTAAGCTCGTGGGTACCCTGGGATGGAAAAGGACTTTTAGGAATTTGACTAAGATTAAAACAATGACAACACCACAGTGACGACTGGGACAAAGATGGCGAGGTCGATGACTATGACGACCCCATCACGGAGATCATAACAATGACAATGACAATGATGATGACGATAGACGATAACAATGACGTTGACGATGACGTTGACTATGTCGATGACGTTGACTATGTCAATGACTTTGACGATGACGATGACGATGACGATGACGATGACGATGACGGTGACGGTGACGGTGACGGTGACGGTGACGATGACGATGACGATGACTATGACTATGACTATGACTATGACTATGACGATGTCGATGTCGATGTCAATGACGATGATGATGTTGCAGACGATGACCCCGACGATGACGATGGCGATAACGATGATGATAATGAAAACGATGAGGATATCGCTTAAGATAACAACATAACGGTGACGATGACCATTTCGTTACCGTGACGCCGATCTTGATGACGTTGACGATGATGCGGATGCCAACGAAGACAATGACGTTTACTATGACAATGACGATAACGAAGACGATAGCACTGACAATCGCTATGAAAATGTAGCATGAAAATGACGTTGACCTCTATGACAATAAAATTAAAGAAGACAATGACTGGTAATGACTATGACTATGCTGTGACAAAGATGACGATGCAATGGCAATGACAATGATGTTAACAATAAAGATGACAATAAAACACAATGATGATAAAGTTAAAGATGACGACGGCTATGGCAATGTCAATGGAAACGTTGACTATGACAATAACGATGGCGCCGATAATGCAAATGGCGTTGATTATGATTACTTTGATTCAAACAATAATGTTGACGATAACGATGGCACTGAAGATGACAACACAATAACCTCATTGACATTAACGTCGAAGATAGCAATCGGATTATGGCAATGGATCTGACAACGACAATGACAGAACCAATAAAGATGGCTTTTACAATAACGATGACGCTTAAAATCACGATGACAGTGACAATGAAGACGACGACAATAACGTTGACAATCATGGCGTTGAAGTTAACTATGACAATGAAAAAGATGATAAAAATGACGAGAAAGTATCGATGGGTACAGTGCCGAGGAAGCCTTGAGTTTTAAAATGGCAAACGACTCAGTTTTCCTATCATTAACAGAGCAAAGTGACGACAAACAAAAGGAGGGGAGATGTCGCTGTTAGTTAACTGTGTTAACAGTTTTCACAGCTAACTAAGAACAATTTGGTCAATAACTCATACATAACTCATACGATCCACTGACAGTACAGAGACGCTGGGTAGTTAGCAAGTAACGCACTCAAACTTGGTTTTAAAAGCTTGGGCGCATCCAGAACATGTCGAAAGAATCAAATCTCGTAAAACAAACATATCCTCACAATATGATTCTTAAAATACGATTTCTCCGGTATCTCCGATTAAAATTTATCACTAAAACTTGGCAAAAATGGCAGGGGGGCCAAATTCACTCACAAAACGTATATTTGTTTCACTTTTGAAGAGAACTGAAAGCGGAAGTTCAACACGTTCACCCTCTTATAAGGAATAATCTGAGAGAGGTGAATTTTCACTGCTTCATAAATTATGAATTATGCCTGAACACCATCTGCAACACAAATACAGAAATAAACAGTGAACAGAATTTTTCTAATTGGAATTATAAACAGACACTGACTCTGACTCTGACTCTGACTACACAACAGTGAAGCCAAGCCTCCACTAACCCTTACCCCTCCCCCCCCCCCCCCCACCCCATCCCAAGGGCCTGCCCGCTCCATCCGGCATAACATCGTCAAGTGCATAGCTTACCAGAATTGGTCATGCCACTGCCACGCGTTTGGGAAACGGTTCTGTGTTATCAACAGCATGATTGTTCGTTATATCTTGGTTGAACTGTCAATAAAAGGCATGTCTGCCTAGGATATGGTTCGCTCGCACAAAAATAAGTAAAAGCTAACGACAACAACCGGCGTTACGCAGCCACAATGATGCTATTGTTAAGGGAAGTAAGGAAATAAACCGCGAGTGTAATAGGTTATGTCGACTGCAAATACTTGAGCATATTCCCCGTTAGATTTATTACTCCTTCACTCCAGATAGGAACCTAAAGCAGTCGTTATAGGGACCTGTCTTCAAGAATTCTAGCATTCTAGAATTCTAGCTTTCTCACTTTTTCGCCTAACAAATCTACAATAGGTTGCTGAGACTTTCGGTCTGATCATTGACCACTTTAAACTGCACAATCACGCAAGAAGGACAACTGACTCAAAATAATTCACTTGACCAAAAGTACTTTTCAGACGGTTACCAAACAGATTATCAATTGTCCTGCAGGGGCCGGTTCCTGAAAGGTGTAATAACCCTATTCCAGGGATAAATGTGCCTGAAATAAGGCACATTTATCCCTGGAATAGAGTTATTATACCTTTCAGGAACCCGGCCCTGGACGCGAGATTTGTCAACGTAACTATCTCTCATATATAAAGACGCGCAATTTCTTAATACTCCTGTACCAAGA
>NC_090893.1:1783171-1825671 GCF_036669925.1 Montipora capricornis | reverse complement strand
ACTTTTTCTAAGTTTTTTGGCGGGAAAATTTGACTAAATTTGCACAGCGTTTCCCCTGACAACATATTCAACGAAAAAAATGTAAAAGGTTTACTCTAAATGATTTCAACAGTTCGAATAAAAATACTAAAGAGTGTAAAATTAATTCCGAAGCAAGCCATGAAAAACTGTCTGTTTATAGACCTAAAACACCCGAGTGTTGACTACCTACGTCCCTCTTAAATTTTTACTTTGGGCGTCAATAGATTAGACTTGCTACACTTGCCATCTTTCAAATATCGATAATATCGCAAAGAAACTTGCTGAAATTGCGTCGCCGAAACACTATGCCACCAAAAAATTGTATCTGGCGGACCTTATTCTTAAAATGGCTGTCATTTTACCATTTTTGTTCAAATTAACCCTAGTTGTCTCGTTCTTTAGCCCAAATCACAGTTTAAAATAATATTGCTTTTTGGACGAAGAAAAAAGGGCTAATTCAGTATAAAAACGGAAAACAATTGAAATGTCAACCATTTAAGAATAAATGTATGCAAACATAGCTAAAATTACAGGAAATGTGTGCGATAATGGCTGTCTTTGAACCAGAGATGCTTCGTGTTCGAAAGCAACACTAATTTATGGTTTAAAGTCAGCCATAATCCCATCCATTGGCTGTATTGGTACCCATGTTTGCATACTAGCTAGGATGACGAATGCGATGGCCTATGGCGTGCAGACATTTTTGTAAAATGTCCGGTGGAAAAAGGCTCCTCTAAATTAATGCCTACTTTGGGCTTATTACACAACTCTAATGTCTTTGAAAGCTTTCAAAACTCTGCTCGCTGCTGCTTGTTTTTCGCGATTTTCCTTTTGCGAAAATGAAACGTTTCCCTTGCCCACGTAATTGAACTAATGGTTATACAGACCAAGGTGAACAAAACAATTCGAAGTGATGAGCTAATGTTTATTTCTTTGTCCCTGATATTTGCTTACTAGCACAACAAAATCTTGATCGAAACCTGAGAATATGGACTGACGTACAATGTTCAAAACCTTCGAGAATGATTGAGCTGTAGTTAGCTAAAAGATTATTTTGTTGGTGATTTGTTTCCTCTTGGAGCATGCCAACGAGGCCAAAATTTCTTCTCTTTTCCCTAACTTGGGGAGTAGTTTATCAGCAATTCAGCTTGCAACTTTTCTTCGGTGACTCACTACAAGGTGGGTAAATCCTATAGGCACTTGAAAAACTATCTGCTCGCTTTTCACCATTTCTTTTTATGCTGACGAAATCAAATATTTTTCAGGAGAAATAATTTCGAATAATGTGTGAATGTTATTGAAAGTGAACCAGTGAAAATCATGCCAACTAAGAGTGATTTCAGACGTCATTCTAATGAAGTAAGAAAGGATGATAGCTTGTTTTGTATTACCAGAAATCCAAGTACCACTAGATGATTAGCATTCCTTGTTTTGCTTTTACTTAACTCAAGTGGTCTGTATAACCTCAATGTCAGACGGACTGTTGTTGATGACATCGACTTTCGACAACGAGAGCGCGCAGAAGTCCTTGTCAGTCAAACGTTTTGTAATGTGAATTGTTTCTGTGGATCAGTGGTCGTCTGTCAGGCATTCGCAATAGTATTGACAGTCTTTTGCTAGTTGACGAAAACCCTTAGTTTGGAGTAAAAGTAAACGACAGTCACTACATTAGGCTCCGAGTTTCCGGCTATATATATAGTGTTCACAAATAAGTTCGATCTTCAAACCCTCTGCACCTGCTAAGTATGGAAAACTCCTATTCGTAACCTGACTCGTTCTCAACTCGAAAATTCCGTGCTGTCCATTAGTTTTTTGTCGTATAAATAACTACGTTTTTTTGACTGTATCCAGACTGTGCTGTTTAAGCTTTCGGCTTCGAAATCAGCTTTGTAATGTCAGTGGTTTGTAAACATACCCTGATTATTGACCTGGTAAGCACTACCCAGGAAATTTATTATTTATTATAAAGATATCGATGAAATGCCGAGATTTTTCTTGTTCAAGAAATTTGATATCTTTCTCGTGTGAAGTAAAATTTACTATTTTTATCTTGAACATTTCAGGATATTGATGTTGTCATGGTTACAGACATGTCAGCCAATAATATTAGTGCATCCTGTTCACACAAGAACTCGTGCGGCTGTTGATGTCATTAATCAAAATTTCATTTTCAAAAATTCAATTCAAATTTTCATTTTCATTTAGTGCTATTGATTGCGAGAAAGGTGTGATGTTTTCGATTGTAATGACTATAGTTACCACGTTTGATCCGCTTTTGCCAGTCAAATGTGCATTTAGTCTGCTGCCAGTTTTGTCTTTTGCATGTCTGTTTCGTTGGTGCTACCAATCAGTCGTTCGAAGTTTGAATTAAGTCGATGGCAAAGGAAACGCGTTCCGTGGAGTGCCAGTCAGTACAGTCAATAGTGGCCTTTCTACTCTCTTCGAAAAACCGACCTACAAACCTAATGCGCCTGCGTAGTGAGCACTCCTGCATGCTTCAATCTACACTTCGTTTGTGTCATCGACAACAGTCTTTCTCAATATAACACTAACCGGAACGACCTGGCCTCGCAAAATCGTTAAATACCTAGGCCGGCAATGAAACGAAAAATGCGTGCTTTGCTGCGCACCAGACATTAGAGTTTTATAATAAGCTAACCAACTATATTGTCAGCGGTGTAGCGAGCAATTCAAACATTTCAAGGAGGTACCGACAATGTAGAATAATCATCGACAAGACGCGCCAAAGCATAAATAAAAATATTTTTTTCATGAAGTAATGCAAGAAAAGTTCTAGAAAATAATTAAATTTAAATAAACGCTTGTGTCCGAAAACGATTGCGTTTATTCATTATTTACTTGTGAATAATTACTACAATGCATATTTTCATGCTAGATTGGCATAAGTATGTTTCATTCCTGGCAAATGACTCCCGATCAATCAACAGGGATAGATAGGCCTTTTGCAACAAACTATCACATGGTACAAAATCCGCCATGCTGGAGGGCAAGCTCATTATTATTCCCCCACTGGGACATTCAAACAAAGAGACCTGAATCAGTCAAGACTTGCCTTTGTTTGAATGTCCCAGTGGGGGAATAATAATGAGCTTGCCCTCCAGCATGGCGGAATTTGTACCATGTGATCGTTTGTTGCAAAATGCCTATTCAATTCCAACTCGTCCAACATCGCGGCACAGGCTTCAAGGTCTGGCTAGCTTCCAAATGATAATGAAAATCTGACGACGTAAAAAGGTCAGATTCACTAATAACATTTGATTGCTAGGCAGACTTGGAACGCGCGTACGATGTTCGATGAAGGCCTCTCTCGGAACTTAAGGCCCGTTTTAAACGTCGCGTTTTACATGTACCGAATCTAATGAAAATGAGAAAAATCTATTGTTTTCGCTCATTTGCATTGCATTCGGCACATGTAAAATGCGACGTTTAAAACGACCCTAAGTCGCATTAAGTTAAGGTCCCAGAGTAGGCCTCGATGAGTTTTAGCAAAACTGAAAAGTTATGGACGAGTCACCTAGCAGGGACGCAAGTAACGCATGCCAGACTTGCCATGAAAATAAATTTAATTTTTTTGATTTTGTTTTTGTAGTATTTATTTATTTATTTATTTATTTATTTATTGTTTTCAATATGTCCAGTATTGTCGCGCGTTTGAATTCCTGCCAATTACAACCACAACGTGATTACGGTGTCTTGCAGTCGAAGCATGTGATCCTTCGAAGTGCGCCTGGTCTAGAGTTCGTCTTGCAAGAACCTTTATTGTTAAGTGATGATTGGTCTCTCGGTTTTTAGAATTAATCTGAATTTTTTAAACGTCCTTCAGTCACGCAATTAGGTGATGTTGGTGACTGAATTGAATTCGTTGTTAATTTAATTGTTTGTCTTTTGTACTTGAAAGCTGGAACGGCTGAGACCCCTATATCAATGTCAGGTTTGATTAGTTGCCATAGTTTTTCGGTAGCCCTTGTTCACGACATCGCACTCTATTGATGAACTGCCACGGAGTCATTCTTTTGCTCAAGTAGTTTGCTCCTACTTTGATAGCAGTAGCAATGATCTTATTCATGAGCGACGATCACATCAAATCCATTTTCTTGCTATGACTTAAAGTTTTAATCTACTGAGATCTACTTCAACCAAATTAATGAATAAAAAGTTAAAAAATGTAACTATATTCAGGCCTTGCTTTTTTTTATTTTTTTTTTAAGTGTAGGATATACTGCTTGGTGTTACTATGATAAAAAAAGTTTTTAGTCTTTATTTCAAAACAACAGCTATTTATTTTACGGGAATTTTCCTATTTAATGATCAGCCATTACTATAACTTTAAAGGGAGAGTACCACGATATTGCGCATGTTGTAGCCGTAGAGAATGTCACTGTTTATAAGCCAATTGGAAGCGACATTATAATTCGCGCGGGAAATTTACACGTACGCGTGAAAATTTCTTGCGTTCATAATCTGCGAAGTCGCCCGCCCTTAGCTCATTAGTGATTGTTTAATACCGTTAAATTTTTATGCGTACGTGTAAATGTCCCGTGTCAATTAAAACGCCGCTTCCGATTGGGGTCGACACTCGTTACGGCTAGAGCATGCGCAATACCTTGATACTCTACCTTTAAAATCTTGAGAGAGCTAGATCGAGGAGAAAATGACGTCAAAGATTCACTAGTTTAAAGTGATACAACGATCAAATATCACTTCTCATGTTTCTTCACATTTCGAAAGTTCTTCTGCTTGATACTCGAAAAGCGAGATTTTATGCAATCATTTCAAGCGAGAAACGATTTATTTTGTCTGCAATTTTCATTTAATGGTCCGCCATTACTTGGTGTGGTTCTGACAGATAAGCTCCCAGAGAGCTGGATCAAGGATAAATTGGCGGACGGTGAAATCCAAAACTTGCACTCTAAGTCAACAGCCTTTAGATAAAAATTGAAGCTCAAAATTTACCAGTCACGTGTTAAGGAAACACACTTTCAAAATCTGAAGAAAAAAAAAGAAAGTGTTTTTTAACCATAGTAGCGATTTAAGTTTTCAACATTACTTTATCTAGCTTATACTTCATTACCTTTAAAGAAATATTGAACATTTTGTTTTCCCATTAAAATGAGGCGCCCGCTCTTTTGGGAACTACAAGGATCGTTCATGATTTTAACGCTCAATCGAAATCGGAATTTTCAACTTAAAGTGTGTATGACAGACGCAGAAAAAACAGTTTACTTTTAAAAGCGAATCGCATTTTAATTAACAATTATTCGCCGAAGGCGAAGTGATTATCGGTGAATATTCACCGATAATCACTGAGCCTGAGGCGAATAATTGTTTTAGTATAAATACACAGGTGATTATTTCAAAAAAGAGAGAAAAAAAAACATTTCAACGCGAAATCATCTTCACTTACAGTGGCAAAACGACTACAGGCAGCCATTTTGTCCGCCGAGGTGATTATCGGCTGATAATCCGAGATAGCGAGCCAATGAGAGCGCGCGATTTTGTATAATCACCTGTGCATTTATACTAATAGCTTTTAGTTCTATGTCTATAACTTTAAAGTCCGACTTTTTTCAAGTTATTTGTCGATTTTCAAAATTCGATTAGCAAGTCTAGTGCTTAAAAGTACTTTATATCGTTTGGGAAAGAAGAGTTAATGCTACATGTTTTTGTAGAACTAAGTTTAACATGAGAAATTTAGCCTCATAATGCTGCATTATATCGCCGAATAACTGATCTTAAAACTATCTTTTATCAGTCAGTACCTCCTTAAAATTCTTTAAAATGTTGTTACACCATCTAAAGAAGTGTACAGCGTCGATATTAAGACACTGAGCGATCAGTTTCATCTTTAATATTTTGATGGGGTAAGAGGATAAATAAATGGGCTTTCAAATTACATTTGAACAAAAACGATTCCCGAGAATCAATCAAACGATCGCTCAATGTTGAAATGGTGGCTGCTTAGAAAAAGTTCCCCTACGTTATTTAAATGCCCCCTGTTATTTTTAAATCGAAGCAGCAGACGTCCTTATGTCCATTGTCCATTGTCCACAAATTCTGCACCATTTTCTTACGTCCATTTTTCACTGATCTGTTTGACATTGTGTGCGGCGGAATTGAGGGCAAAGTGTACAATCCGACGAGTGAATCTTATACTTTAGAAAAAGGCCAACTGTATGAGCATTTTACTTCTGTAGTTATGGTAAATCGATTGTAAAGGAGATTTGAGTATTTTTTCTGCCACCATTTCGACATAGTATCATAGTATGTCTACAGTTCTTATCTTTGACGAATTTCCATCTAGTTCTTCAATTCATGTCTTCTTTCTTGCTGCATTTCTTTTTCTCTTCACTCTCTTCGCGTACATAGTGTCCTAAAAATTTAATATGGAAGAACAATTGATTAGACGAAACGACGAAAAGATCAAGAAATACGTTTGAATCAACTCGTGTTTCACTGTAGATACTTGTATATGCTCACCTTTTACCGGCGATATGAGAAGACGATTATTCCTTCGTTCTTCTAAATATATATGACAGATCATTTTCTGTGGAGACATAGACAAGCAAAACAACACATTAGTTTCTGAAACGTAGATAATTAAGGCGTTCCATGTACTTTTCTGACACAAACACGAGCATTAATTTTCTTGCAGGAAAACTTGAATAATGTATCCTCTAAAACAGGAGTAAAATTATCGACCGGAATTTTTTCCTCGAAGCAAAATGCTATGAGACATCGTTAAACTAATCAACATTGAAGTTTAATTTTGACATGAAGACGGTTTAGTTCAAAGCTCAAACGAGTTAGTCACAAAGCACGTGTTTGCTTCGCAAAGAAACGTGTATTTGTTTCCCACACCTTTCAACGAAATGTAAACCAAAACTGCATGACTTGTGTTTAAACTTACCGGCTTTAAATGAAAAGGAGAAAATATTGGTTTCCTTCCTCCTGGGCAAACCGACTCCAAAACATTTTGATGGACGTTCAAATCACAGAGAAACAGCACAGCACATCTTGCCACCATGACAGTCAGCGAAAAATGAGTGAAATTTGGAAATATGAATTGAATATGGATGAGATTGTCGAGAACCAATCAGTGACAAGTTCGTCATTGTGCGAAACAAAAGGCTTTTCTCATGCAAATTTTCGAAAATTTCATTGTAGTAGAAAGTAAAGTGAAGCCAACAACAAGCTTTTTATGCTGTGTTTAATTTGTTGTAATACTGTTTTTCGTTGATTTGCTTCCATTTAAAGATTGAAAAAGGTTAAAAAAAGAAAACACGAAGAAAAGGAAGAAAAACACTATTTAACCGCGAACGGGTGATAACGACATTCATTTTGATTCAAGCATACGTTCGTATCAAGTGAGCTATCGAGTACTCATAATAGCAGACGCTATAAAATAAACTTATATTAAAAACAAAAGCCCTGCCATCGTGCTGTTGGCATTAAAACGTCGGTGGAAGAAAAGGTAAGTTACCATGCATATAATGAGCGCCCAGTAACAAATAAGAACCTTGTTTTTTTAGTTATTAATAAGGAAAAAGCAAAAAGCTACCTTGAAGAAGTGTTCAACCCTGAACACGCATCTCTCGACTCGCAAGCGCTAGCGAATCCACTAAGCTAATAGCAACACTTGCATAAATAAAGTATTCTTACACTATTTAAATAGATATGCAAATTTTACGGAGTAGCGCGATTCTCTGACCACAGAGGGTCTCGTAGCGGTAAATTAAAAAAAATTGAGCTGCAGTTAACTTCTTAGGCTATCAAATACAGGAACGTTTGGAGGAAGAAGGCAAATCCAACTTCGTATATATTCACGTTAAATCAAGAATACAGTTTAAAGTTGTCAAGTCCGAAGAGGAAGCCAGTCATCATGGCAAACATCACAGCTCAGAAGTTGAAGTAAAACACGATCGAGATTAAATCCAGGAATTATTTTTTTGATCAGACGTTCCCTGAATCACCAGGCCAAGCGTATCGTGTTGTTAAATATAGCAACATGGTTGAATTTGCGCTCAATTGTGGTGCAGTATATTTAAAGTAAGTTGCCGTACGCATGCGCATTGTTTATGTTTTCAATTGATTGTGGGTTAATCAATTAAACATATCATTCTCATTCATCGACACAACACAAAAATGTGAAATCTGGGCACACTTGAATAAAAAGTGAGTAGTATTCCTCCAAAACAGGATTTCTGTGTCACACAAAACTTAATTAAGGCCAGAGATTTCTTCAGGAATACACTCTCCCCACCCCCCCCCCCCCCTCCACACCCAAAAAAAAATTGACGACGTGATCTCTCAAGAAAATATGAGATAACCAAATTGAGAAAAGTTGGAGAAATTCCAAGCCTTGGGGATAAAAATTAACAAAACACTGTGGGCTGAGCGAAGGAGGTCTGAGTTCTGTTATAGCACCGAAGTACTACCTCGACAATCGATCTCACTATGTAGGCCTCTCTGATCAGATCAGAGGACATCCATTTAGGATGAAGCCAGAGCGTCTCAGACTTTCCTAGGGGCATTGGCAGGAATGCTAGTTCCTCGTATGTGGCCCCTCAAGCGAGCTTCGCTCAACCCGTTGTGACATTTGCTATACTTTTTTTGTCAGTTATTTATTGCAAACCTGTCTGATTTTCGCTCAATTGTGGGATGATTTATTCTGGTTTACGTTTTGGCCAAGTGCGCATGTTCATTAGGCTACTTCTTTTTTAAGTAGAGAGTGGCTATGAAATATTTCAAAGTTTCTCGTTAATCAACGCAATTTTAAAGGCAAATGTGAAATCAGGCCAAACCTTTCGGAGAAGCTTGTGGCGGGAAAGATTCCTCTTCCACTGAGACAAGACTGTCTTCAGAAGGGAATTCGCCCAAAAAAACCATCAAAAAACTGTTTCTTTTTGTTGTGCGGTCTTTGGCTATGTAAAAATTAGTTGGGAATCCACAATCTTTGGACAAAACGCGTTGAGAACTGCAATAGACTACTTTTACCAAGGGTTAACATTGATTTATAGCGGCTCACGGACAGAAAATACCACTGATATATAATGTCTCTATATGCAACAAATCAGTAATCGGAAACTAGTTGCTTGGAGATGGGCGAAAGCACAAATAGAAAATTAGACTCCTTGGATAATTTTGGTGTAGTCCAAACAGATATATGCATCTAACACTCGCCAAACCTCCTCCTAGTTTAGGCTGCATCCAGCAATCGGCAGGTTTCTTGTGGGTTGAGCTCTGTTACAGTTACCGTACCGAAGAACTACCTCCCAAGTTGATCTAACTTTGCCCGAATCTCTGATTACATCCATTTAGGATGAATCCAGAGCGTCTTCGACTTCACTAGGCGCAACGGAAGGAATGCTTGCTCCTTTGTGGGTGGCCCCCGAGAGAAAATAAAGGGGAAAAAGAGGGCATCCCCCATACATAACTTTTTCCATAATTAACATGTTTCAAGTTATTTTAGATCGATTCCCACACTGTACAGATCCAAAGGGGATTAGGCAACAGCCAATCCAATGGCGAAAATTAGTTCTCTGAGCGTGGGCTATCCACGCCCAACACATTCCGGCCATATGATTCGCTGTTGCCTAATCTCCTTGGAATCTGTGCTGCGTGATCTCGATCCAAAAATAACTTGAGACATATTACCTATGGAAAAGGGCGTGTATGGGGAATGCCCTCTCTTCCCCCTTTATTTTCTCTTGGTGGCCCCTTACTCGAGCTTCGCTCAACCTGTTGTGACAACTGCTTTATATTTTTTCTTTCAGTTATACATTGCGCAATGCCGAAGGCTGAGGATTTCTTCAGAAATACACTTCCACCATCCCCCCCCCCCCTTAACCACAAGAAATTGATGATGTGATCTCCCACGAAAATATGAGCTAAGCAATTTGAGAAACTAAACATTCTCATTCCCCCCAATGTGAAATCTTGGCATACTTGAATAAAAGGAAAGTAGTATTCCTCCAAAACAGGATTTCTATGTCACACAAAACTTAATTAAGGCCAAAGATTTCTTCAGAAATACGCTCTCTTCCCCCTTCCCACCCCCCCCCCCTCCCCTTCCAAAAAGAAATTGACCTCGTAATCTCTCAGGAAAATATGAGATAAGCAAATTGAGAAAAGTTGGAGAAATTCCAAGCCTTGGGGATAAAAAGTAACAAAACACTGTGGGCTGAGCGAAGGAGGTCTGAGTTCTGTTATAGCACCGAAGTACTACCTCGCCAATCGATCTCACTATGTAGGCCTCTCTGATCAGATCAGAGGACATCCATTTAGGATGAAGCCAGAGCGTCTCAGACTTTCCTAGGGGCATTGGCAGGAATGCTAGTTCCTCGTATGTGGCCCCTCAAGCGAGCTTCGCTCAACCCGTTGTGACATTTGCTATACTTTTTTTGTCAGTTATTTATTGCAAACTTGTCTGATTTTCGCTCAATTGTGGGATGATTTATTCTGGTTTACGTTTTTGCCAAGTGCGCATGTTCATTAGGCTACTTTTTTTTTAAGTAGAGAGTGGCTATGAAATATTTCAAAGTTTCTCGTTAATCAACGCAATTTTAAAGGCAAATGTGAAATCAGGCCAAACCTTTTGGAGAAGCTTGTGGCGGGAAAGATTCATCTTCCACTGAGACAAGACTGTCTTCAGAAGGGAATTCGCCCAAAAAAACCATCGAAAAACTGGTTTTTTTTGTTGTGCGGTCTTTGGCTATGTAAAAAGTAGTTGGGAATCCACAATCTTTGGACAAAACTCGTTGAGAACTGCAATAGACAACTTTTACCATGGGGTTAACATTGATTTATAGCGGCTCACGGACAGAAAATACCACTGATATATAATGTCTCTATATGCAACAAATCAGTAATCGGAAACTAGTTGCTTGGAGATGGGCGAAAGCACAAATAGAAAATTAGACTCCTTGGCTAATTTTGGTGTAGTCCAATCAGATATATGCATCCAACACTCGCCAAACTTCATCCTAATTTAGGCTGCATCCAGCAATCGGCAACTTTCCCGTGGCTTGAGTTCTGTTATAGTTAATGTACCGAAGCACTACCTCCCAAGTTGATCTAACTTTACCGACCTCTCTGATTACATCCATTTAGGATGAATCCAGTGCGTCTCCGACTTCACTAGGCGCAACGAAAAGGAATGATTACTCCTAGTGGGTTGCCCCCGAGAGAAAATAAAGGGGAAAGAGAGGGCATCCCCCATACATGCCCTTTTTTATAGTTAATATGTCCTAAGTTATTTTTAGATCGATCCCCAAGCTGTACAGATCCCAAGGGGATTAGGCAACATCCAATCCTATGGCGAAAATGTGTTCTCTGAGCGTGGGCTATCCACGCCCAACACATTGCAGCCATATGATTGGCTGTTGCCTAATCTTCTTGGAATCTGTGCTGCGTGATCTCGATCCAAAAATAACTTGAGATATATTACCTAAGGAATAGGGCATGTATGGGGGATGCCCTCTCTTCCCCCTTTATTTTCCCTTGGTGGCCCCTTAATCGAGCTTCGCTCAACCTGTTGTGACAACTGCTTTATATTTTTTCTTTCAGTTATACATTGCGCAATGCCGAAGGCCGAAGATCTCTTCAGAAATACACTCCCACTATCCCCCCCATCCCCCCACCACAAGAAATTGATGATGTGATCTCCCACGAAAATATGAGCTAAGCAATTTGAGAAACTAAACATTCTCATTCATCGACACAACCCCTCAATATGAAATCTTGGGATACTTGAATAAAAAGTAAGTAGAATTCCTCCAAAACAGGATTTCTATGTCACACAAAACTTAATTAAGGCCAAAGTTTTCTTCAGAAATACACTCTCTTCCCCCTCCCCACCCCCCCCCCCCTCCCCTTCCAAAAAGAAATTGACCCCGTAATCTCTCAGGAAAATATGAGATAAGGAAATTGAGAAAAGTTGGAGAAATTCCAAGCCTTGGGGATAAAAAGTAACAAAACACTGTGGGCTGAGCGAAGGAGGTCTGAGTTCTGTTATAGCACCGAAGTACTACCTCGCCAATCGATCTCACTATGTAGGCCTCTCTGATCAGATCAGAGGACATCCATTTAGGATGAAGCCAGAGCGTCTCAGACTTTCCTAGGGGCATTGGCAGGAATGCTAGTTCCTCGTATGTGGCCCCTCAAGCGAGCTTCGCTCAACCCGTTGTGACATTTGCTATACTTTTTTTGTCAGTTATTTATTGCAAACTTGACTGATTTTCGCTCAATTGTGGGATGATTTATTCTGTTTTAAGTTTTTGCCAAGTGCGCATGTTCATTAGGCTAATTTTTTTAAGTAGAGAGTGGCTTTGAAATATTTCACAGTTTCTCGTCAATCAACGCAATGTTAAAGGCAAATGTGTAATCAGACCAAACCTTTCAGAGAAGCTAGTGGCGGAAAAGATTCATCTTCCACTGAGACAAGACTGTCTTCAGAAGGAATTTACCCTAAATAACCATAACAAAACTGTCTCCTTTTGTTGTGCAATGTTGCGAATCCATAATCTTGGACAAAAGTTATCATTTGAGAAATGAAGTAGACTTCTTTTTATTTACCGATGGTCAACATTGATTTATTGCAGTTTTCTAACATGTGGCCATCAAAAATAGCACTCACGGACAGAAAATAACAATGATCTATAATTTTTCCGTATGTGCAACACTCTTTACACTTTAAAAACACCTATAGTTGCATTTAAGAAATGGCTAATCGTTTTCAGGGGCACCCAACGAATCTGTTCCTCACATTATCTGTTCCCCAGAGGAATCTTGCTGGCTGGCAAAAATACAGGTGTTTCGATGAGCTGGCTGGGAAATTTTGTTATTGATAGAGGTTTTGCCCGGGAATTACTGACTTTTTCTAGCATTTCAACCCGAGCTGGCTGTAGAAACTCTGAAGACTGAGGACGACTGAAAAAAATAAAAATAAAAACCCCTTCCCTCTCCCAGAGAGTAGTCACAAACATACGACGGCTGGTCAGAGTGATTATGCTTGCGGAAAAAACCTGTTTTGTCCCGGTTTTGTCCCTTTTGTTCGGTCGTTTTGGATCGAGGGATTTGAAAGCGCGCGGAATTCCTGGCTGGGAAATAAATTTGATCAGCTGGCTGGGAAACCAACCAATTTTATCTAGCTGGCTGGGAAATTTCTTGTGTGTCTCGCTGGGAAAAAGGAACAGATAATGTTTTCCCAGCAACACTGAAAAACACCTGGGAATGCCTTAACAACATTTATTTTCATCAACTGGGGTATAATAATACATTTTACAACAAATTGGTCGTTGGGTGCCCCTGCGTTTTCCCAAACCCAAGGAACAACTAAAATGAATGAAAAATGAGAACCTCAGGTTATCGCTACTGGCTCATACACTATCAGGTACATTTACCTCTCCTTAGAGGATTTCAATGGCCCATGGCTGATCTTTCCGAGTTGTAAACGGCAACAATTATGAAGAGAAAACTTGAACTTTGTGGGAATTAACATATCTTGTAGAATATCAATGGCCATATATCTGGCCGAAAATATCGAAGAAGCAAAGTTGACATTCTTTTATCTATGTCATTTTCAGATATCTGCATCCAGCACTCCGTAAATTTCCCGTTACTCTTGGTTGCTTTTACTTCATATATACACAATGAGGCCTTTTTAGATATTGCGTCAAGGCGGCTGCACTTCTTGCTCTCCTTACCATTGATATTAGACGTTGCTAGTTTTTTTTTTTTCAAAACAATTCCCGCACAAGAAATATGATGTCATCTCTATGAGCTAAGAAAATTGAGAAAGCTTCGAGATATTCCAAGCTTTTACGTTAAAAAGTAACCTGAAAACACTGTGGGCTGAGCGAAGGAGGTCTGAGTTCTGTTATAGCACCGAAGCACTACCTTGCCAATCGATCTCACTATGTAGGCCTCTCTGATCAGATCAGAGGACATCCATTTAGGATGAAGCCAGAGCCTCTCAGACTTTCTTAGAGGCATTGGCAGGAATGCTAGTTCCTCGTATGTGGCCCCTCAAGCGAGCTTCGCTCAACCCGTTATGACATTTGCATTATACCTTTTTTCAGTTATATATTGCAAACTTGTCTGATTTCCGCTCAATTGTGGGATGATTTATTCTGTTTTAAGTTTTTACCAAGTGCGCATGTGGCAGTAGGCTATTTTTTTGAAGAAGAAGAAGAAGAGAGTGGGTGGCTATGAAATCTCTCAAAGTTTCTCGTTAATCAACGCAATGTTAGAGGCAAATGTGAAATCAGGCCAAACTTTTCGGAGAAGCTTGTGGCGGAGAAGATTCATCTTCTACTGAGACAAGACTGGCTTCAGAAGGGAATTCGCCCAAAAAACCATCAAAAAACTGTTTCCTTTTGGTTTGCGATCTTTCGCTGTGTAAAAATTAGTTGGGAATTCTCAATCTTTGGACAAAACTCGTTGAGAACTGCAATAGACTACTTTTATTTACCGAGGGTTAATATTTATTTATAGCAGTTTTCTAACATGTGGCCGTCAAATTGAAAATAGCACTCACGGAAAAAAACTACCATTGATACATAATGTCCAATTTTGGTGCAGTCCTATCAGATATATGCATATTTCCTCCTAGTTTAGGCTGCATCCAACAATCGGCAAATTTCCTGTGAGTTGAGCGAAGGAGGTCTGAGTTCTGTTACAGTTACTGTACCGAAGCACTACGTCCCAAGTTGATCTGACTTTGCCGGCCTCTCTGATTACATCCGTTTAGGACGAATTCAGAGCGTCTTCGACTTCACTAGGGGCTGTGTAGGAATGCTTATTCCTAGTAAGTGTCCCCTTAATCAAGGTTCGCTCAACCCGTTGTGACAATTGCTCTATATTTTTCTTTTAGTTATACATTGGGTTGCCGCTCTAACCACATGAGCAGTCCCAGTCCCAGTCCCACTGAGCTTCTAGGCGCTTTTTATCACAAGGTCTTATTACCAAAATGCTTTCCTCGTTTGTGCACATGTTGCAAGCTCAAGGTGCATGATGGACATCCTAGAGCGGTTTTTGGCGGTTCTCGCGCCACTTTTTCAACCAATCAGAAGTAAAAACAAAACCAATCGTGGCTCGCGCGTGCACATTTTCCCGCACTTTGTGTCGGCCACGTGTAATTACTTCGAGTTTTGATTGGTTTACTGGATTGTCTTCCTCCTTTTTGATTGGCCAAAGTAATTACTTTGGTTTTGGTTTTACGACACTCATTTGAAAACGGCTCTATCAAGCAACAAATACCAATTTGTCGAGAAAAAAAACACTGCAGCAGCCAGGAATCGTTTTGGATTCGATGCCCGTTAAGTATGAATTGGGCAAGCGCTCTAACCTTATGAGCAATCCCAGCAAATACTTGATTGAAGAGCAAAATTTCTCAATACAACAAATTTGTCAAATTGACGTCGCAGGAGTTCCTAAGCGCTTTTTATGAGACCTGTGAGACGGTTGTATTACTAAAATGTTCTTATTTGCGCACATTTTGCATGCTGAAGGTGCATGCATGAGAGACATATTATCCAGGCTAAAAAATCATTTCGAAGTAGAAAGAAAACACTGCATCGGGCATAAATCGATTTGGATTGGATTGGATTCGAGATAGATGGGGTACTGGATGGCACTCTAACCACATGTGCATGTAATCCAAGCCGATGCTTTAACGGAGAAGAAAATTTCTCAATACTTGACGTTTCTGTAATTCCCGTCACAGGAGTTCCTCACCAAGCTAGACAAAAGCAATTCGAAGCAGAAAGAAAAATGCATCGACTAGGAATCGATTCGGATTCGGTACCCACGAAGATTGGAATGGTCAGGGCGGTCTAACTACATGAGCAGTGCCTGCCGATGCTTGCAAGAAACGCAAAGTTTAAAGTAATGGTTCGTTTTTTTTCTAACTGTAATACTTAGAAGTTGTCTACAAACTATGCATTTATCCACCATTTCAAAGGCGTATGAATCATGCACCTTTGGTGATCTTTAGATTTTGTTATTCACGTTTTTGGGAGTACAAATTGAAGTCTTCCTTAGAAATGAAGTACCAGACGTGAATTTGGAGGATCGTCCATCAAAACAAATCTACTTGATAACACGAGATATAAACTATAACATAGCGTTCAAATTCACACTATCAACAGTTCGACCATTGTGCATTATAAAAAATCCTGCTAAGAAGGCTCACGTTTCACCAAACTGAACATTTGTTTGTTTTGGAAAGCTGGTTGACTTCAAGACTCATATCTTTATTAACGTTACAAAATAAACAAAAAAACAGTTCCCGGTTTCAAGGTCTGTTCAAGTTAGTCGCAGTGAGAGACTTTAGGGTTCTATTCAGTTTTTGTAAATTTCGTGGGTATGAAGGCTGAATTTCGCAAGAAATGAATTGTACTTGAGACTCGTTTTAAAATAGAGGTTGAAATGAACTCTTCTATGACTATGGTCCCTGTCATTTAGCTTTGCTTAATTAAATGAGTTGCGTAGAAGTTTGGAGAGCACTTCAGATGCTTAAGTCGCTTTTGGCTAAGTCCCTCCAACTCTCTAAAATGTAACAGAAAGAGAACGTCATCAGTCCTGACCATTCTGGCTGAATCAGAATCTTCACCCTCACGGCATTCGAACGGAAACGTATTTCCGGTGGTAACTTTTCTCCGCCGAAACGACAACCGGAAATACATCTGCGTTCGTAGGATATGGACCGCTTGGCATCAAGTCTTCTCTCATCATTCATCTAAATTGAAACCATTAGTGCAAAATAGTATTGCTTTCACATTTATAGACCAGAGCTTCGCGTCTGTCTTGAAACTTGAACAACAAAACCATGTTTCATTGATATCATGAGAATGCCTTTCAAATTATAGCTCAGCTCCGAGCCACCACTGCGTAGTCGAGAGGGAATTTTTCGTGCACTTGTGTTGTGGATTAGTGACATCATAAAAGCCAAAGTTATCTTCATGCATAACTGCACCAGCCCTGGGGTCCCATTCACAGCTGTTTTGACCACTCCAATAAGAATCAGTATGCATATGTTGATTATCTCTCTGTACTTGCATCCCCTCGCAATCCGTGCAGTTGATACCTCGAACCGAAACATACTCGTACTGTCGGCATTTGTCTTGGTTTGCAAAGGTTAACAAGTCTGTGGCTGTCAGCGATGCGCGTGCGTAGTCAGAGTACGTGAGGCCTGATGGGAAGCTACATGTGACTCGCCAGTGTGTTGAGTTATCCCTGATGGTAACCAATGCTTGATACGAGACTCGGAAGTCGTCCCATGTAAAATTATTCTCGTTTCGTGGAAAGTCGTGATAAAAAGGTTTGTTTTTGTAAAACTCCTTGTTTCCCAGGGAAAATGATTCTATGAGGGTCCATGCTTTTCCAGCCTCAGAGCTGAAATCACAGTAGGTCCGAATAGTCTTGTTAAAGCTGATAACGAGGTCATAAATCCCAGAAACCACTCCTGGCTTAATCCTTGCGATAGATTGACAAGACTTCACCGCTGGATTAAACAATTCACATCTTTTTCCATAGTAATGTTCAGAGCATGCGCAAGCATACTGTTCTTTGATGTTACCACACGTTTCTCGGCACGTGCCTCCGTTGAGGCATGGCCGGGATTCACAACATCCGTTCAAACAGCTCCCATTACCCTGAAAACAGAAGTATACTCACTCAGCAACCGTTCATTTGACTAAGTACTCAATATACCCTTTCAGGAGCTCACAAACCTGAGCCTACAAAATAGAAACAGCAGTACACGAGAGTTGGAAATCATAAAAGTTTCATGCTTGAATGAGACTTGAATTCATGACCGCGCGATTTGCCAACTGAGCTATCAAGCCATTTGAAAGCTGTCGCCCGTTTCTCGAAAGTCCCGAAAACTGTTCGGGTCCGAAAAGTCACTTACGAAACTTCCATTCGCTTGTTTTGATAACCTGGTCTTTGAACGTGTTTTCAAGGTAACAAAAAGCAAAATGGTTGTGAAGTTTGATGGCTGAGAAGCTCTCCATTTTTCAAGAAACAGAGGAAATGAAAAGAGCCCGAAACGTTCCGGGACTTTCGAAAACTGAACGGGCCCCGGGTCACTTGTGAGTTCGAATTTTTTCCCGAAAGAAGTGAACGAATAGATAACACAGAATATATGAAATGTTCAAATATTTGAAGTGAGGAAATTGAAATACATGAAATCTGAAGATCACGGCGATGATCTCCAACTCTCCTGTATTTTAATTTCTGAAGTTCAAATATATGAACATTTTATTTTATTCTGTATCATTCACTCACAAATAGAAGTAGAATTGAAGTAGAAGTTGAAGCGAACTCTTCTACAGTGATTATGGCTTCAAACCACCACCATATCTCCTCTCGGATTCATCATTTCCTCAGAACGTTTACAACAAGAAAAGCTTTAGAGCCTTCTATTGTTTGCTTATAACCAATCACCGTTCCATCTGAACATGGATGAGCCCATAAACAGGAGCCTACAACTCCAACACCAACCTCGTTCCCAGGCTCTCTCTGAGAGAGAGCCTGGGAACGAGGTTGCTCCAACACTAGGTCTGTGGAACAGATCAAGCTTTTTTGGACGAGGTTTTAAATAAGATTTGACTTGCACGAGTGACTTTTCTCGATCACATGGGTAATATAATTTCTCATGCAAGACTTGTGATTGGCTGGAAACGTCCAGTTTCGCGGGAAAATCAATCTAAAAATAACTTGTTCTGTAAAAACTCCAGAGACTATTTTCCCAATCCCATAATGCGGTACGTTTTGGGGGGTTCTTTACATAAAAACAATACAAGGTATTTACTCTTGGGACTGTATCACGCTTCAGTGAATTGGATATCCATTGTTTTAATGCAAACAACGCCCCCCCCCCCCCCCCAAAAAAAAAATGAAGTGTATTATGGGATTTGCGAAAACAGGGAATTTCATAAACTCGATTAAGTTGTACCCTCCTAGTCATGATTTCCTGCTTTTGAGAAAACGATTCGAGTTCAAAGTCTCAGTAGAACTACTTGTCGGCTCCTACTAATTTAGTATTCAGTAGCTCCTAATGTATAATAATAATAATAATAATAATAATAATGCAAAAAGAAAATTGAAAACACGTTCACTGAGGTTGTTAAACAAATCGAAAATTACGTCTGCAATCAAATTTGGAATCACTTTTTGATTTTCATATTTTTAAGGTGCCGCCATTTTGAACAATTGTATTACGGTATGTTACGGTTCAGACACAAAGTAACCATAGGGCAACCGTAACAAGTCACAATTATTCAAGATGGCGGCGCCCAGGAAATCTGAAAACAAAAATAAGCGATTCTGGAATTGATACAAACGCTTTCATTGAGTAAAAATCCGAACAATTTTGATTATAAACAAGGAGTGGAGTTTCCCTTAACACTTGCATGGTTAGCTGAAAGGTTTAGAATATTTAAAGCATGTTCCTGGTAAGACGCGGCTCAAAGTATCATCTAACCTCGACGTCGTTTTGCTGCATAATATACAGGAGAGTTCCTTGTCTAGCTACCAGATCCTTATTCGCATTGTCCAACAGCTCGCAACTGGCTCCAGTCACTTGAAACGCCAAGCAGCCACAGACCCTCGCGCAATGACGAAAACACTCCACTGCACTGGTAACCTCCACTGAGTGAATAGTATGCTTCATGACCGCGACATCTTTAGTGAACACATTGTATATGTACACGAATGGTGTTTTATATTCCATGCTGTTTGAAGAGGTTAATATCAATATCAGCGCTACCGTGGCAAACCAAAGAGCTCGGTAAACGACAGTCATCCTAAGAGATTGTAAAATATCAAAACAAGCTTGAAACCGTCAAAAAGAGCTGTTGGAACGTCTTTCACTCTCACAGAGTATAAGTCAATATACCCTGTGCGGGTGACCTCTCCCCACCCCTGCTCGTATCAATCGAATAGGCCAGTTAGGAGTTTCTAAACAACAAATACGAACGTAGGGATAAAAACAAACGTATATTAGAGAATGCGAAACATTTTGAATTAAAATACGTTCATAGATTTTCCGTGACAAAAAAGCAGAAAGATTTCAAAATACTTCAAGACGTCGGAAAGATAGTTACGTTTACTTTAAACTATTGAAAAACGGAAATGATACATGAATGTCTACCCTACCCTTTCGTCTAAAAGTCGTTCTTGTAAGTTGCTTTAGTTTCGAAAACATTTCTACGGTAAAATACGGTACGCTTTCATAAGTCTGACTTTCTGTGACAATTCAGCTTCGGATATCATATATTTGCCAAGCAGTTTCCATGTGAACATTTTTTCAGCCCTGTACGGAGAGATTTTAATGACTGGATCGAAAGTTAGTTGATTTTGAAAGGCCCAGTATGTCACTGGGCCGCATAATACACAAATGTAGAAAATAAGAAGACCGCATTCGGAATCATACGGTTGATGCAAAGACCTTTCAACACATAAAAACGCAAATTATGTTTTCAGAGGTGATGTTTCTTCCTAAATTTCTTCCTAATTTGAACAGTTGGAAGAGAAATATATTATCCTGAAACGAACCATCAACAATTCCCAAAGGCGCACCTCACGGTAATGTCTTTGGGTTAGTCTAATTGAAAAAGGGAACTTGATGTAACCACAAAGTGTTCAAGTTCAGGTACGGACGAGTTCTTATTTGAAATATTCAAAGGTGGTCGTACTTTTATCATCTGTCTTGGTTTACATAGATACAATTAAAACTATTCCGTCTCCCCCAAAATACAGATACAAATCATGAACGTTCATGGACTATGCTTACATTTGGATGTTTTTTCCAATCAGTTAAGGCAAGTTTCAAACGTTGAACTTTACTTACATGTGCCCAATCTAATGCAAATGAGCGAAAACAATAGAGTTTTCTCATTTGCATTAGATTCGGCACCGGTGCTCAGTTGGTTGAGCATCGGGCTGTCATGCAGGAGTTCTAACCCCGGCCGGATCAACACTCAGGATCTTAAAATAACTGAGGAGAAAGTGCTGCCTTTGTAATTTCATCTGCAAATGGTTAAGACTTTCAAGTCTTCTTGGATAAGGACTATAAACCGTAGGCCCCTTCTCACAAATGTCTTCTATGTTCATAAGTTCCCTGTGGGACGTTAAAGAGCCCAAGCACTATTTGAGAAGAGTAGGGGATGAAGTCCCCGGTGTTGTGGCTGTCCTGTTCTCTCCAGCAGAAATGGCCGGCTTGGCGGTGATGTCTCTAAAAAGGTTTGAGGTGTATGAGGCCACCTAAGCAGAAACAGCCACAAGTCAAAAAGGGACTTTGCCAAGTGCTGGAACATGTAGATGTAGATGTGAAAGTTCGACGTTTGAAACGGGCCTAAGTGCGAGTGAGGCAGATGTTTTCAAAATGAGTAAAAAATGGACAAGTCCGAACCAAAACTCTAATTAGAAACTTTTGTGATATCAAGTATCACTTTTGAATGTGTAAATGTCGTCTTCAAAACAACTTGAAGAACTGTCAGGTCGAACAAACAAATAACAATCGCAGTTTTTACTATCACATATATTTAAATTATCCCTCTCGATTACTTAATTGGATCTGTGAAAATATCGTGGATTTTTAATCATTAAACGATTTAAGCTTTTCTCCCTTTCTGCAAAACTTCAAAGTCGCCGTTCCATGCTTCTTTCCGACAAGGGAAGATTTGAGCGTTCATCCTTGAACCAAATTTTACTTAGTAGCGAATTCTTTCTGTCGAAGAAAAGTCAAAGAAGGGGGTTTTAAAATAACTGTTGCCTTACTATTTTTTACTATGGAAAAAGCCTTTGTAAAAAGAACAGGACGATAAAACTTTCAGCGGAATCAAACTTGACCGTTCTTGGCATACAGCACAAGGAAATTACATGAAACAATACCGTAGTAAATACCGTAGGGTCTCAAAAGACGCGAGACACGAAATACTACAGCGCATTCATTTTTACCGGCTACAATCAAAATCCCAGTTTACCATTCCGTTTTTCAATCCCATAGGTGGCGCAAATGGTTTTCTAGCCCGCGAGCAAGCTCTCTCGAGGGGTTGGGGGAGGGTGGTGTACGTCTTTCCTTCCCCGCCCCCTCGAATATATCTCTCCTAAAATTTTCCTCTTTTTCTGCAATGGTGCTTTCATATCACACAGCTTAAAACAAAGAGTGATACAACGAATGCCCAATTGGTCTAAGAACAGGAGAAAAGCAATTTACAATTTTCAATATTGCAGACATGTTTGAGCAGAAACTTCTGCCTTCTTCAGTGCAAGAGTTACATGAGATTCGAATCTGGATAGAAATATCTTGTTAGGAACTTAAGCACTTAATTTGCACTCTTTATACATTTATCTCATGTTGTATTTGTACTCATTAACATTTATCAGCAGATATTTATATTTAGATTTGCATCTCATGTCATACTTGCATCGAAAAAGGCTGAAGTTTCTGCCGAACCACGTCTCAAACATTGAATTAAATTCGTTATTTGTATTTAAAATACTTAAGGCCCAGAAATACGGGCAACATTTTTCTTGCAACTTGTCGCGTAACAATGTCGGTTGCGTTGCAAGTTGAGATGGTTTGTTTTGTGTGTATTACCACCTTCTTGAGCAACAAATTTTTATGTTGCAAAAAGTAGACGTTGTACAAGAAGGTGGTAATACGCGCAACAAACAATCTCAACTTGCAACGCAACATTGTTAGGTGACAAGTTGCACGAAAAATGTTGCCCGTATTACTGGGCCTTTAATCAATGTAACATGATTTGATGTTACACTGGTTTCGGACTCTCTTAAATGTACAAGTCAGCAGGTCTTTGGATTTAAATTTTAAAGCTACATCCGAATTTCTACAAACCAGAATAGCATCAGACTATGTCTAATTGTCAACCTCAGCAGTGTGAATCTTCATTTTGGGCTTATTAATGTACTGGGTTACCTTCCTCGCAGATTTGCATCAAGTTGTCATTCATCCACGACTATGTTAATGGGTCCAGAATTCGAAATGTGCGCTAACTTTAAGAAACTGAAATTAAAGAGTAAATGAAAACCTCAACCATTGTCAAGTGCCAACTTTCTCATTCTACATGGGGAAGATATCCTTGACGACACCTATTGTCATTAATGTGCCAACCAGAGCCTCATTGGCTGTCGAAACAAAGGGTCTTTAGTTCCTGTGGTTGACATATTTGAACGACAAAAGCAATGTTTGTAAACAGATATCTTTCCTACAGGACAAAAATGTGCCATGGGCTCAAAAACATCTCACTCAATATGATTTCAAATATGGCACCATTTGACATTTCCGTGAGAGCAAATAGTATGTGGAACGTTTGTCACGTGATCCTACAATTGGTTAATGGCCTACTAGGCTCCTACGAGTCTTCTAAAGCTCAGCGGTCGAGCATCCGAACTAGTAATCGGAAGAACATCGGTTCGATTCGGCTCCGAGTTGTCTTGAATGACGCACTGTGTTTACTGCCCAGGAAAACAGTTCCCTCTTTAATGAAAAAAACCTCAGTTGCACGACGAAATTTCGTCCGAAACGCGTCCTACAAAGTCCTCGCATTCATTTGGTCCCACAATTGTTGCAAATTTTGTGAGAAGTGGTTTCAACTATCTGCAACGTTCTCTCTGTTATAGGAAATGTGTCGAATTAAACAGAAATAGTACTAAAGGCGAAGTGTTAAAACACCCGTTAGAGGTGGTTTGCAACCAATCTCTGGAGACACAGGTAAGAATGCTGCAATGCACAATTGCTGATGGACGTACAAAAAGAGCTAATGGCCGATGACGTAAGGTGAAAACCACCAACAAGGTGCTATGGACAGAACGAGTTTACAAAAAGACTTCGTTTTAAGCTTCATTCACGGCCCGTCCGAGCACATCTTGTAAGCTTAAGAATTGCCTGCTCCTTCCTTTTTATCTCTCTCTGCATCCTTCCCTCCTTTATACACCTTACCAAGGCTGGTGACACTTACGTCCCCCATATATGTATACATCTGATGTCACTCTAGCGAAGCCGAAAAATCAAAGCACGAGTATAATAGACCATTCCTTTACCTCTTTTTCAAAACGAGTCCAAGACTGGTCTTTTTCTAAAAATCAATTTTCACTCGTATGTGGATGGCAAGACTTTAAATAAATTTCGTTCTGGACCTTTCTTTCCCAGAGGTTGAAGAAGACTAGTGAAAGCAGCTATTGTATTCGCTGACTTTAACAACTTGTTTGCTCAGAGATTGCGCTGGTCAAACCAACGAAACCTCTGAAACAGAACCTTTCTTCTTTAAGTGTTTTTTCGAACGTCTGGCCATCACTAAGTTTACATTATCTATGGCAAAAATTTACAGCGGAATCGTTTTCAAAAAAATCACCTTTGCCGTAACGATTCTTTTGAAAGAACTGTGTTCAATGCTTTTGATTGTGTTCAAAGATCTCAACTTAGATTTATCTGTACAAAGGATAAAAAACAAATAAATACAAAAAAATAAGTTGGTTTCGCCGACAAATTAAAGCTCCCACGCTATCCCAACATTGTTTCCATTAAAGAGCCAACATGGAGGGTTTCAAATGACGTAAAATGATTGATATTTGTGTCTGGGAAAAGAATGCATTTGTTATGCAAATATTTCAGAAAACCAATATTGCCGCTGGTAAACAGCTGATCGCAAACTTCCTATCATGATTTAATTTGTCAGAACATGATTGGTTAACATCATGGTCATGCTTACTACTCCATCCTCAAAAGATTAGAACTGACTGTCCAGTTCTGGTGGCAGAGCTTTTTCGTTCGCAGCACCAAAACTATGGAACTCTTTGCCTGAGAACATTAAAAAAAGCGAAGACTGTAAACCTAACCCTAACCCCAAAAATGTATCTCTTTAGAGAGTCTTTTTCATCTTTGTAATTTGTTATTTTGGTTTTGATTAGATAGGGAGTTTATTTAGTGTTAAAATGAGCTGTGGAAATGCGCCTTACAATGAGAAACGTGGGGTTAAAAAATAACCAGTCATCCTCTTGAAATTACTACAAGAAATTTCGATCGTTGATCATTCAACGTAAGTGCTTTCGAAATGTGAAGAAAAATGAGAACTGGTTTTTCTCACCGTAGTAGCACTCAGAACGCAATGCGTCTGTACGGGGCTAAACTCATGTTTTGCAAATAAAATAAGCTGCAGTTACACCGTGAAATTAAATGACGCCACTTTTCCCTAGACCCTGAGTTTTGAAAGCGAGTAATGGCGGACCGTGAAACCCAAAACCTGCACTCAAAGTTAACAGCCTTTAGATAAAAATCAAAGTTCAAAATCTACCAGTCAGGTGTTAAGGAAACACACTTTCAAAATCTGAAGAAAAGAAGGAAGTGCTTTTGTATCATAGTAGCGATTTAAGTTTTCAACATTACTTTATGTAGCTTATAGTTAATTACTTTTAAAGATATGACGATCGCGAAAATATTAAACAGTTTGCTTACCCAGTAAAATGGGGCGCCCGCTTTTTTGGGGACACCAAGTGATTTTAACGCTCAATCGAAACATCGTGGTTTTCTGAGATAAAAACAATTAGAAAAATTTCATACCGACTTTCCTTCCACGTTCTTCAAGCTTTTAAAAATCGGAATTTTCACTTCCGGGGGGGTAAAAAACCGCCCTACTAAGAAGACTGGGGATAGCAAAACTTTCGACGACGAAATCCTGCTATCCCCAGTCTCCTTATTACCGCTGTTTGTACATCAACGGGGATGAAAATCCCGATAATCGGAATGAAATTTTTCTAATTGTTTTTATCTCAGAAAACCATGTTTCGATTGAGTAAATAAAGAAAAACCTGTTATACATACTTTAAGTTGAAAAGTCGTCTCTGTTGCCTTGATACAAAGTTAACGAACTGAGTCACAAATTAACTAAAAATATGATTCCAAAAGAAGCTCCTCATAGCTAAACGTGAGCAATCTTTTGTAAATATGCTGGATCTTATCATCGAAACAAATGATGAAATTAGAAAATTTTGACGCAAAGAAAAACAGTTTACTTTTAAAGAGAGTCGCAAGCATTTAATTTTCTTGCATAATGTATCCTCTAAAACAGCAGTAAAATTATCAACCGGAATTTTTCCCTCCAAGCAAAATCCTATGAGACATCGTTAAACTAATCAACATTAAAGTTTAATTTTGACATGAAGACGATTTTGTTCAAAGCATAGTTAATAGAGGGGAATGGTTATGAAACCTGACAAATTTCTTTGTTGTAGGTTTTTGGCCTTGACCGTGCACAAAACACAATAGTTGTTTACTCCATACTGCGGAACTAACCAATAGAAACGTGTTGGTTACGTAATTCATGCATAGTGTATGAGCGCAAAACAAAAGATTGTGCACGGTCGTGGACTTTCCAACCTAAATCTTGGCTGCTTTGTTTGCTCTTTTGATGTTCGCCGAGCTTCCAAACCATTCCCCTCTCTTAACTATGTTCAAAGCTCAAACGACTTAGTCACAAAACACGTGTTTGCTTCGCAAAGAAGCGTGTATTTGTTTCCCGCACCTTTGAACGAAATGTTAACCAAAACTGCATGACAGTTCAAACTTACCGGCCTTTTTTAAAAAGGAAAAAATATTGGTTTCCTTCCTCTTGGGCAAACCGGCTTCAAAACATTTTGATGGACTTTCTAATCACAGAGAAACAGCACCGCACATCTTGCCACCATGACAGTCAGCGAAAAACGAGCGAAATTTGGAAATATGAATTGAATATGGTGATGTTGTCGAGAACCAATCAGTGACAATTTCGTCATTGTGCAAACAAAAGGCTTTTGTTATGCAAATTTTCGGAAGTTTCAATGCAGTGAGAAAGTTAAGCCAACAACAAGCTTTTTATGCTGTGTCTAATTTAATTTAATATTCTTTTTCGATGATTTGATTCCATTTAAAGATTGAAAAGGTAAAAAAAAAAAAAAAAGGAAACAGGAAGAAAAACGCACTATTTTACCACGAACAGGTGCTAACGACATTCTTGTTGATTCAAGAATACGTTCATATCAAGTGAGCTATCGAGTACTCATAATAGCAAACGGTATCAAATAAAGTTATATTGAAAACAAAACCTCTGCCACCGTGCTGCTGGCATTGAAACGTCGGTGGAAGAAAAGGTAAGTTACCATGCATATAATGAGCGCCCAGGAACAATTTGGAACTTTGTTTTTTTTTTAGTTATTGATAAGGAAAAAATCTCCATTGAAGAAGTGTACAACCCTAATCACGCATCTCTCGACTCGCAAGCACTAGCGAATCCACTAGGCTAATGGTAACATGAGCATAAAGTAAGGGTTCTTAGACTACTTAAATAGTAGCGCGCTTCTCTGACCACAGAGGGTCTCGTAGCCAAGTAGTCAAATAATCAAATACTCTTGCACTTGCGCACTCTTGGAAGATTTCAGTTACCAGTGGGGGGTCTTTCCTACTTGTAAACTGCAAAGATTACGAAGAGAGAACTTAGATTATCAGGGAATGAACAGATGTTGCAGGAGAATGGCCAGATATCTGGCCGAAAATATCCAAGAACCAAAGCTGACACTTTCTTTCGAAAGTCAGTTTTGGTGTAGTCATCTCAGATATCTGCATCCAGCCTTTCGGTAAACTTCTCTTTACTTTTGACTGTTTTGCTTCATGCATACACAACGAGGCCTTTTTACATATGAGTCAACTCAGTTGTACTTCCTGCTCTCCTTGCCATGAGCATCATTAGACGTCGCCATTTTTTTCCCAGGAAGTTTGTCCAACAAGCGCCAACTGCAAGCATTTTGAAATTTTAATTTCAGACTAAATGGGCGTAGAAACTTCATGTTACATTGGGTCTAAAGAAAAATGAATAAATAATAATGGCTGGTTTTAACCAAGCCCTCATCAAGACTTAAGATAATGGCAATAGTCGTATCACCCTCATACTATTCTTAGATCTATGTTATGATATTCTTAGAGAGGAAGCTTTGTAAAGAAGTTTTAAATGAGTATTGACTCACAGAGGACACTGTACTCAATTAATAATATAAGGCTCATGATTGGCCAAAAAGTTTTGTTTTCCCTTGAAAATTAAAAAAAAACACATCTTATTAGTTAGATTGTAAAAATGCTGTCGCCCAATTGTATCGAGGTTGCATGCTCACAGTCATTGGCCTCTAGAATTGTCACTGTGATGTCATCAGCGAGGAAATTGTAGCAATACAGAGGCTTTGAAAAATACCAAATAATCCCCTTACATACAAAATAAGAAGGATCTCTTGAGTCACACGAAACGTAAGGTGGAAGATTTTCTTCAGAACTATTTCCCCGCACAAGATCGTACGATGTGTTCTGTCAAGCAACTCTGAGCTAAGCAAATTGAGAAAAGTTCGAAGTATTCCCAACCTCGTCCCCAGGGTCTCTCTTCTTCCCTTCCTTGGAGCGGGAAAGAAAGAACTACCTCGCCAATCGATCTCAGTGTGCAGGCGTCTGTGAAGAAATCAGAGGACATCCATTTAGGATGAGGCCAGAGCGTCTCAGGGACATTGGCAGGAATGCTTGTTCCTTGTATGAGGTCCCTTAAGTGAGCTTCGCTCAACCCATTGTGACATTTGCAATGTACACTTCTCCAGTTATGTATTGCAAACGTGTCTGAATTTAGCTCAATTGTGGGATAATTTATTCTGTTTTACGTTTTTACCAAGTGCGCATGTTCATCAGAGTATTTTTGTAAGTGGAGAGTGGCTATGAAATCTTTCAAAGCGTCTTGTTAATCAACACAATATCAAAGGCAAACGTGAAATCTGGCCAAACTTTTCGAAGAAGCTTGTGGCGGAGAAGATTTATCGTCCACTGAGACAAAAATGTCTTCAGAAGGGAATTCGCCCAAACAAAACAACAAAAAACTGTTTCTTTTTCTTGTGCGGTCTTTGGCTATGTAAAAATTAGTTGGGAATCCACAATATTTGGACAAAATTCGTTGAGAACTGCACCAAGAGTTACCATTGATTTATAGCAGTTTTCTAACATGTGGCCCTCAACTTCAAAATAGCACTCACGGACAGAAACTATCATTGATATATAATGTTTCTATATGCAACAAATCACCAATCGGAAAGTAGTTGCTTGGAGATGGGCTAAAGAAAAAAATGAAAATTAGAGTCCTAAGCCAATTTTGGTTTTGCTCTTTTTAGATATATGCAAATTTCGCCAAATTCCAACCTACTTCAGGCTGCATCCAGCAATTGGCAAATTTCCTGTGAGTTGAGCGAAGGAGATCTGAGTTCTGTTATAGTTACTGTACCGATGTACTACCTCCCAAGTTGATCTGACTCCACCAGGGGCGAGGGTAGGAATGCTTGTTCCTAGCAAGTGTCCCCTTAATCAAGCTTCGCTCAACCATTACGCTATACTTTTCTTTCAGTTATACATTGGGCGGCCGCTCTAACCTCATGAGCAGTCCCAGACGATGCTTAAAAGAAACGGAAAATTTCTCAATACACCGAGCTTCTAGGCGCTTTTTATCACAAGGTCGTATTACTAAAATGTTCTCCTAATTTGTGCACATTTTGCAAGCTCAAGATGCATGATGGACATCCTATCAAGCAAAACAGACCAATTCGTCGAGAAAAAAAAAACACTGCCGCAGCCAGGAATCGTTTGGATTCGATGCCCGTTAAGTATGAATTGGGTAAGCGCTCTAACCACATCAGCAATCCCAGCAAATACTTGATTGAAGAGCAAAATTTCTCAATACAACAAGATTGTCAAATTGACGTCACAGGAGTTCGTAAGCGCTTTTTATGAGATTTGTGAGACGGTTGTTTTACTAAAATGTTTTCCTTATTTGCGCACATTTTGTATGCTCAAGGTGCATGCATGAGAGACATATTATCCATCATCCATCATTTCGAAGCAGAAAGAAAACGCTGCATCGGGCATAAATCGATTTGGATTGGATTGGATTCGAGATAGATGGGGTACTGGATGGCACTCTAACCACATGTGCATGTAATCCCAGCAGATGCTTTAATGAAGAAGAAAATTTCTCAATACTTGACGTTTCTGTAATTCTTGTCGCAGGAGTTCCTCACCAAGCAAGACAAAAGCAAGTCGAAGCATTAAGAAAAATGAATCGGCCAGGAATCGATTCGGATTCGGTACCCGGGAAGATTGGAATGGTCAGGGCGATATAATTACATGAGCAGTGCCTAACGATGTTTACAGGGAAACGCAAAATTTACAGTAGCGGTTGGTTTTTTTCTAACTGTAATACTTAGAAGTTGTCTACAAACTATGCATTTATCCACCATTTCAAAGGCGTATGAATCATGCACCTTTGGTGATCTTTAGATTTTGTTATTCACGTTTTTGGGAGTACAAATTGAAGTCTTCCTTAGAAATGAAGTACCAGCCGTGAATTTGGAGGATCATCCATCAAAACGAATCTACTTGATAACACGAGATATAAACTATAACATAGCGTTCAAATTCACACTATCAACAGTTGGGCCATTGTGCATTACAAAAAATCCTGCTAAGAAGGCTCACGTTTTCAACAAACTGAACATTTGTTTGTTTTGGAAAGTTGGTTGACTTCAAGACTAATATCTTTATTAACGTTACAAAATAAACAAAAAAACAGTTCCCGGTTTCAAGGTCTGTCAAATTTTTCAAGTTAGTCGCAGTGGGAGACTTTAGGGTTCTATTCATTTTTTTTTTTTAATTTCGTGGGTATGAAGGCTAAATTTCGCAAGAAATGAATTGTACTTGAGACTCGTTTTAAAATAGAGGTTGAAGTGAACTCTTCCATGTAATTTAGCTTTCCCTGTAATTTAGCTTTGCTTAATTAAGTGAGTTGCGTAGAAGTTAGGAGAGCATTTCAGATGCTTAAGTCGCTTTGGCTAAGTCTCCGGCCCCAGCTCTCTAAAACGTAACAGAAAGAGAACGTCATCAGTCCTGACCATTCCGGCTGAATCAGAATCTTCATCCTCACGGCATTCGAACGGAAACGTATTTCCGGCGGTCGCTTTTCTCCGCCGAAACGACAACCGGAAATACGTCTGCGTTCGTAGGATATGGACCGCTTGGCATCAAGTCTTCTCTCATCATTCATCTACATTGAAACCATTAGTGCAAAATGATATTGCTCTCACATTTATAGACCAGAGCATCGCGTCTGTCTTGAAACTTGAACAGCAAAACCATGTTTCATTGATATCATGAGAACACCTTTCAAATTATAGCTTAGCCCCGAGCCACCACTGCGTAGTCGAGAGGGAATTTTTCGTGCACTTGTGTTGTGGATTAGTGACAAGGTAAAAGCCAAAGTTGTCTTCACCCGCTACTGCACCAGCCCTGGGGTCCCATTCACAGCTGTTTCTACCACTCCAATAAGAATCAGTATGCATATGTTGATAATCTCTCTGTACTTGCATCCCCTTACAATCCGTGCAGTTGATACCTCGAACTGAAACATACTCGTACTGTCGGCATTTGTCTTGGTTTACAAAGGTTAACAGGTCTGTGGCTGTCAGCGATGCGCGTGCGTAGTCGGAATACGTGAAGCCTGATGGGAAGCTACATGTGACTCGCCAATGTGTTGAGTTTTCCCGAATGGTAACCAATGCTTGATACGAGACTCGGAAGTCGTCCCATGTAAAATTTTTCTCGTTTCGTGGAAAGTCGTGATAAAAAGGTTTGTTTTTGTAAACCTCCTTGTTTCCTAGGGAAAATGATTCTATCAGGGTCCATGCTTTTCCAGCCTCAGAGCTGAAATCACAGTAGGTCCGAATAGTCTTGTTAAAGCTGATAACGAGGTCATAAATCCCAGAAACAACTCCTGGCTTAATCCTTGCGATAGATTGACAAGACTTCGGATTAAACAATTCACATCTTTTTCCATGGTAATGTTCTGAGCATGCGCAAGTATACTGTTCTTTGATGTCATTACACGTTTCTCGGCACGTCCCTCCGTTGAGGCAAGGCTGGGATTCGCAACATCCGTTCAAACAGCTCCCATTACCCTGGAAACAAAAGAATACACACTCAACAACCGTTCATTTGACTAAGTAGTCAATATACCCTTTCAGGAGCTCAGACACCCGAGGCTACAAAATAGAAACAGCAATACACGAGAGTTGGAGATCATAGAAGTTACGAAGAAAGAGAAACAAAACATCAAGGCACGAACGGGACTCGAACCCATGACCGCGCGATTTGCTCTGGAAGCTGGGGCTTGTTTCTCGAAAGTCCCGACAACTTTTCGGGTCCGAAAAGTCAGTCCAGGAACGTTTCGGGCTCTTTTCGGGTGTCACAATTTTCTCAGTTTGTTAAAAAATGGAGAGCTTTTCAGCCATCAAACTCCACAATCATTTAGCTTTTTGTTACCTTCAGTGAAAACACGTTCAAAGACCAGTCTTTCAAAACAAGCGGACTGATTGCAGTTTCGGCGGAAGTGACTTTCGAAAACTAAACCTGTCCCTGGTCGCTTGTGAGTGTTCGAGCAGGCAAAGAAGTGAACTAATGGATGATACAGAATATATCAGAGAAATGTTCAGATATTTGAATTGAGGAAATTGAAATACATGAAATCTAAAGATCACGGCGATGATCTCCAACTCTCCTGTATTTTAATTTCTGAAGTTCAAATGTATGAACATTATATTTTATTCTGTATCACTCATAAATAAAAGTAGAATTGAAGTAGAAGTTCAAGCGAACTCTTCTACAGTGATTATGGCCTCAAACCACCACCTTATCTCTTCTCGGATTCATCATTACCTCAGAACGTTTACAACAAGAACACCTTTCGAGCCTACTTTTGTTCGCTTAACCAATCACCGTTCCATCTGAACATGGATGACATGAATCTAAAAATAGCAAACTCGTTCCCAGGCTCTCTCTTTTTTCCTCCCTTGTCCTCGAGGTTAAGGGAGGAAAAGAAAGAGAGCCTGGGAACGAGGTTGCTCCAACCGTAGGTCTATGTATCAGATCAAGCTATTTTTGGACAAGATTTTAAATAAGATTTGGCTTGCAAGAGTGACCTTTCTCGATCCCATGGGTAATATAATTTCTCATGTAAGACTTGTGATTAGCTGTCCAGTTTTGCGGGAAAACTAACCTAAAAATATCTCAGTCAGTAAAAAGGTCACAGACTATTTTCCCAATCCCATAATGCAATTTTTTTTTTGGGGGGGGGGAGGGGGTCTTTACATGAAAAAAATACAATATAAGTTGTTATATTGCTGAATTTTTTCCCCAACAGCACGCGCTCTCATTGGTTACTTAGAGGTCACATGACATCTAACAATAAAACAGTTTCCCGTCAAAAGTCTCTATGCGGCAACAGTGTAAAATTTATGACGTCAGAGGGTAGCAGTGCACTGTTACCCGCGAATGTTGACTGACGACCACCGTTGCTGTTGCCGTTGAACTCTTTTCTTTTTGTGCTACATAACAAATAACTTAATGACTGGTCCCGAGAGAAACAGTTGATTTTGTTTCCCTCGAATTTCAATGTTTCCCGCGCCTGCGCCTCGGGAAAACATTGAGATTCTCGGGAAACAAAATCAACTGATCAGGATCAGTCATTAAGTGTTTATTATTTGCTCTTGGGACTGTATCATGCTTCAGTGAACTGGATATCCATAATAACAATAATAATAATTTATTGATTTCTATAGCGCATTGCCATGACGCAATGATCAAATGCGCTTAAATTCCATTTTTTTAATGCAAATAACCCCCCAAAATGAAATGTATTATGGGATTTGCGAAAATAGGGAAAAGATCCGCGTTCAAAGCCACAGGAGAACTGACTCGTACTGATTCAGTATGATTATCTCCTGATCTGTAATAATAAAATTAAAATTAAGTGAAACTATGTTGCCTCGCAGTTATGCACGCAATTTTAGCAACTGGGTAGAGAAGCCTGAAAAATTCAGGACTTCAACGGGGTTTGAACCCGTGACCTCGCAGTACCGGTGCGACGCTCTAACCAACTGAGCTATGAAGCCACTGACGTTGGGAGTTGGTCCATTTCTGATGGATTTCATATATATAGCATTTCGTTCATTAATTTACCCATCACGGGAACATTTGTACCCACAAATGACCAGCTCCCAACGTCAGTGGCTTCATAGCTCAGTTGGTTAGAGCGTCACATCATTCATTCATTCATTCATTCATTCATTCATTGTTTTAGCCCATCGAATCTTTCCAGATCCATCGGGACGGGAATCACTCATGCAATATCGCCGGTTCATAAAGGTAAAGTAAAGTCACTGCTTACGAGCCAGAAGGCCCATCAGGCCGGCGCTTATCTCCGGTTTCCGTAGCATGAAGCGACTAGAAGTATTTATACTCCCCCCTGGATGGGATGCTAGTCCATGGCAGGGTTACCCCCAGCATTTCGCTGGTACCCATTTAAACACCTGGGTGGGGAGAGGCACTGTGAGAGTAAAGTGTCTTGCCCAAGAATGCAACACAATGTCCCCGGCCAGGCTCCGAACCCGGAACACTCGATCCGGAGTCGAGCACTCTAACCATGAGGCCGCCGCGCCTCCCACAATCGCCGGTTCATGGCATCTGTAAATAGTCGGTCCTTCTCAATGTTTTCAGTCTTCGAAACCTGGTGAATTAGTGGAACTTTCTGGTAGAAACTACGCTTATCTAGCGTGAATAGTAACTGTTTTCGGGCTTGATTGTCCGGGCAGCGAATTAGGTGACCAAGATATTTCCTTTGCACTGATTTTACGAAGTCTGATACTGGAATGGTGATGGAAACGGCGTGGATTTTCTTGGTAGACTATTTGAACCGGAAATTCTCGTCATAATCACTTGCGCTTTTAGCGCGGGCCCAGCCGTTTCGGATCATGGAACGGAGAACTTGGTTGTACACAGCGTCGATTCTGTCAAAGTTTCGCGCTGTAATTGTCCAGCATTGGCAGCCGTAGGTGAGACGGGACCTCACTTTGGCGTTAAAGACTATCGCGAGGTCACGGGTTCAAACCCCGATGAAGTCCTGAATTTTTCAGGATTCTCGAAGCAATCGTAAATTGCGCTCATAACTGCGAGACAACAAAGTTTCACTTGAGTTCATACCCGCAGTGCAATATATGATGGATTTATATATGTAGCATTCCGAAAACCAAAATTTAAAACATGTTCACTGAGGTTGTTAAAAAAATCGGAGAAATTTTGTCTGCAATCAATTTTTGTTAAAAAGTTTATATCACTGGGCAAAAAATGAATTTTAGAATCCCTCTTTTGATTTTCATATCTTTCAGGTGCTGCCATTTTGAATAATTGTGACGTGCTACACTATAAGTGTTAAGGTTCAGACACAAAAAAAGAGATTTTGTATGATAACGATAGGGCAACCGTAACACGTCACAATTATTCAAGATGGCGGCGCCCAGGAACTCTGAAAACAAAAATAAGCGATTCTGGAAGTGATACAAATGCTTTCATTGAGTAAAAATCCAAACAAATTTGATTGTAAACAAGGAGTGGAGGTTCCCTTAAGACTTGCATGGTATAATGAAAGATTTAAAATATTTAAATTATGTTCCTGATAAATCTTGACTCAAAGTATCATCTAACCTCGACACCGTTTTGCTGCATAATATACAGGAGAGTTCCTTGTCTCGCTACCAGATCCCCATCCGCATTGTCTAACAGCTCGCAACTGGCTCCAGTCACTTGAAACGCCAAGCAGCCACAGACCCTCGCGCAATGACGAAAACACTCCACTGCACTGGCAACTTCCACTGAGTGAATAGTATGCTTCATGATCGCCACATCTTTAGTGAACACATTGTATATGTACACGAATGGTGTTTTATACTCCATGCTGTTTGAAGAGGTTGACATCAATATCAGCGTTCCTGTGGCAATCCAAAGAGCTCTGTAAACCACAGTCATCCTAGGGGATTGTAAAATTATATCACAACAAGCTTGAAACCGTCTAAAAGGGAGCTGTTGGAACGTCTGTCACTCTCACATAGTATACCCTGTGGGGGTGACCTCTCCCCACCCCTGCTCATATCAATCGGATGGGCTGGTTGGGAGTTTCTAAACAACAAATACGAACGTAGGGATAAAAACAAACATATGTTAGAAAATGCGAAATATTTTGAATTAAAATTCGTGCATATATTTTCCGTGCCAAAAAACAAATAATATGCTTGTTTTTATCCCAACGTAAAATATGCTATTTCTGTTGCGGCGGTTTCTAAAAGCTATCTCCAAGCTACATCTTTAAGGCAGGAAGATTTCAAAATACTTTAAGAGGATAAAAGATACTTCCGTTTAATACTTTAAACCATTGAAACTGCACGTACAATTCAGTCCAAAAATATTTACTAGGAGGCAAAAAACGTACTCGGAAATGATACGTGAATGTCTACCCCACCCTTTCGTCTAAAAGTCGTTCTTGTAAGTTGTTTTAATTTCGAAAACATTTCTTACCGCAAAATACTGTATGCTTTCATAAGTCTGACTTTTTGTTACCATTCAGCTGTCGATTATCAAATATTTGCCAAGCAGTTTCCACGTGAACATTTTTTTAGCCCTACACGGAAAAAATCTTAATGACTGGATCAAAACTTATTTGATTTTCAAAGGCTCAGTATGTCACCTGGCCGCAAAATACACAAATTTAGAAATTAAGAAGATCGCATTCGGAATCATTTCAACATATAGAAACGCAGATTTTGTTTCAGCCAGAGGTGATGCTTTTCCTAATCTTGAACAATTGGAGGAGAAAATATTATCCCGAAACGAATCATCAACAATTCCCAAACGGCGAACCTCTCAGGGATAGTTTAATTGAAAAGGGGCACTGCCTGTAGCCACAAAGTGTTCTAGTTTCGGTACGGACTAGGTCTGATTTAAAATATTCTCGAAGGTGCTCGTACCGTCGGCATCTGTCTTGGTTTAAACAGAAACAATTAAAAATATTCCGTCTCCCCCAAAATACGGATAGCAATCGTGAACGTTCATGGACTGTGCTTACCTTTGAGATGTTTCTTTAAATGCGAGCGAGGCAGATGTTTTCAAAATGAGCACAAGTGCTAACCAGACCTCAATTTCACCACCCAACTCTAATTACAAACTTCTGTGGCTAAAGTCCTTCCAAGCTCAAATGTCACTTTTGAAAGTGTGAATGTCGTCTTGATCACAAACTAGACTTGAAAATTACAGAAAAACTGTCAGGTCGAACAAACAAATACCAATCGTATTTTTAATTATCATATCTATTAAAATTCTCTCTCTAGATCACTTAACCGGATCTCTGCAAACAATCGTGGATTTTTAATCATTGAACGATTTAAGCTTTTCTCCTTTTCTGCAAAACCTCAAAGTTGCCGCTCCATACTTATCTCCGACAAGGGGAGATTTGAGCGTTCATCCTTTGATACAACATAATGTACTTTGACAAGATAAACCAAAATCCAAAATCATTTTTAATTGATAGCGAATTCTTTCTGTCAAAGAAAAGTCAAAGCATGGGTTTCCCAAAATAACTGTTGTCTTATTATTATTTTTACAATGGGAAACGCCTTTGTAAAATGATTTGGACGAAAGAACTTTTAGCGAGATCAAACTTGACCGTTCTTGGCTCACAGCAAAAGGAAATTACATGAAACAATAGTTTACTGTAATACGGAAAAATACCCGAGGCTCTCAAAAGGCGAAAGACACGAAATACCACAGCGCATCCATTTTAGCCAGCTACAATCAAAACGAGATTAAAGTTTGCTATTCCGTTTTCCAATCTCATAGGTGGCGCAAATGATATTCTAGGCTACAAACAAGCTCTTTTCGAGAGGGTGGGGGAGGGTGGTGGACTCTTTTCTCCCCCACCCCCTCGCACAAAATTTCCTCTTTTTCTGTAATGGTGGATGAAACGTCAAATGATGCTTTAATATCCGACACAGTTTAAAACAAAGAGTGACGTGAAAATGAATGCCTAATTGGTCCACAAAGCAGAAGAGAAGTAAAAACTTTGAAAGTATAAAACAACGATTTTCAATGTTGCAGACACTGATAATGTTTCGGCAGAAACTTCTGCCTTCTTTAGTGCAAGTGTTACATGAGATGCGAATCTGAATATAAATATCTTGTCATTAACTTAAGCACTTAATTTGCACACTTCATACATTTATCTTATGTTGTATTTGTACTCATTAACATTTATGAGATATTTAGATTTAGGTTTGCATCTCATGTCATCCCTGCACTGATGAAGGCAGAAGTTTCTCCCGAAACATGTCTGAAACATTGAATTAAATTCGTTGTTTGCATTTAGAATACTTAATCAATGTGACATGATTTGATGTTACACTGGTTTTGGACGATTTTAAATGTACAAGTCAGCAGGTCTTCCGATTTAAATTTTTAAGCTACATCCGAATTTCTACAAACCCCGAGAATAGCATTAAACTATGTCTGATTGTCAACCTCAGCAGTGTGAATCTTCATTTTGGGCTTATTAATGTGCTGGGTTACCTTCCTAGAACTGTTTGCATCACGTTGTAATTTCTCCATGATTATCTTAATGGGTCCAGCATTCGAATGTGCGCTAACTTTGAGAAACTGAAATTGAAGAGTAAATGAAAAACTCAGCCATCGTCAAGTACCAACTTCCTTAGTCTACATACGACAAAAATGTGTCATTTCCTTCTCTCAAGGGGCTTAAAACATCTCACTCAGTATGATTACAACTGATGGCACCATTTGACATTTCCCTGAGTGCGAACAGTATGTGGAACGTTGTCACGTGATCCTACAATAGGTTAATGGCCTACTAGGCTCCTACAAGTCTCCTATAGCTCAGCGGTCGAGCATCCGAACTAGCAATCGGAAGGACTTCGGTTCGACTCGGCTCTTTTACTGCCCAGGAAAACAGTTCTCCTCTTTAATGAAAAAGAGCTAAGTTGCACGAAAGAACTTCGTGCCAAACGCGTCCTACAACATCCTTGCATTCTTTTGGTCCCGCAATTGTTGCTAATTTAGTGAGAAGTCGTGACTTCCCGAAACTTTCCCTCTGTTGTTGAAAATGTGTCGAATCAAGCATTCAGTACGTCTAAAAGACTTGTGCAGAAATCGTACTAAAGGCGAACTGCAGCTAAAATACCGGTTATACGTGGTTTGCAACCAATCTCTAGAGACACAGATAAGAATGCTGCAATGCACAATCGCTTGTGGACGAACAAAAAGAGCTAAACTTAAAAGAGCAATCTTTTGTTTTCGTCCACCAACATGGCGGCAATGACGTCACGTGAAAACCACCTAAAAGATGCTATGGACAGAACGAGTTTACAAGATTTCTTACGGTCCGTCCGTGCACATCTTGTAAGCTTAAGAACCAGTGCATGCTTCTTCTTCTTATTATTATTATTTTATAGGTACTGAGATTTATCCACGAAAATCATAATGAATAAAATTCGCACTCATTCTAAATGTAGCCAATAACTGAAGAAAAAGGGCTATTCCGCATGCATAACAAAGGACTTGATATTTGAGAAGACCAGACAGGTTCTTTAGTCCAAACAAAAACAACTAAAGAAGCAAGGAAAGGGAAATAAACCCAAACCATCGGTAGCTTTGACAAGCGATGAATTAAGAATATTGTACGAGAAGAGTTTGCTCCAAGGCACTCTGGCTAAACAACACTCTTCACTTTGGACTACTTTGGAATATTTGATTATAAATTTGATGAAATAAAGTGTCGGTTGGGCGATTTTAAACCATTTTTTGTTGTTTTCATCCCCTCAGTCCATAAATTTTGTGCGAAATAAATTTGTCTATCAAACACTACCACCAAAAAAATCTCAGTACCTATGAAATATACACATACAGCATGGAAACTCTCTCTCTCTCTCTGCATTCTTCCCTCCTTTATACACCTTACCAAGGCTGGTGACACTGATGTCCCCCCTATATGTATGCATTTGATGTCACTCTAGCGAAGCCGAAAAATTAAAGCACGAGTATAATGGACCATTCCTTTACCTCCTTTTCAAAACGAGTCCAAGACCGGTCTTTTTTAAAAATCAGTTTCACTCGTATGTAAATGGCAAGACTTTAAATAAATTTCGTTCTGGACCTTTCTTTCACAGAGGCTGAAGAAAACAGGTAAAAGCAGCTGCTGTATTTACTGGCTTTAGCAACTTGTTTGCTCAGAGATCGCGCTGGTCAAGCCAACGAGACCTCTGAAACAGAACCCTTCTCTTTTAAGTGTCTTTTCGAACGTCTGCCCATCACTAAGTTTACATTATCCATGACAGAAAATTACGGCGGAGTCGTTTTCAACAAAATCAACTTTGCGGTAACGATTGTGGTCAGTTCTTTTGAGAGAATTGTTGTTGATTGGTTTTGATTGTGTTCAAAGATGTCAACTTAGATTTATCTGCACAAAGGATAAAAAATAAATAAATACAAAGAAATGAGTTTGTTCCGCCGACAAATTAAGGCTCCCACTCTAACCCGGCATTGTTTGTATTAAAGAGCAAACATGGAGGGTTTTAAATGACGAAAAAGGATTCAAATGGGTTTCTGGGGAAATGATTGGATTTGTTATGCAAATATTTCCTTTTGTTTCAGAAAACCAATATTGTCGTTGGTAAACTAAACTTCCTATCATAGCTTAATTGGGATTGTCAGCAACGACGACGGTTTCAGCAACAGTAATGTCACAAAAACAAGGACATCATTGGTTAAAAGAGGAAAAATGCAAAATAGGCACGCGTTTTAGTAGACTTCTTTAAAGTACTGCACGAAACAACAAAGTGAAATGACCAAATGTCAAGTTTTGACGACAACGTGATCATACAACAACGAACCGTTAAGTTCATTTTCTAACGTTACCTTTTAAACCGTTCTTACCAATCCCGTTATGTGATAGTTCGCCCTTTTCGATAATGTGATAACGTGAACAAGGCGGACTATTGAATTGCGACATTCTTAAGAGGTGTTTCCGTCCACGTTGCCGTTGTCCTTGCTTAACCCTTTCATTCCCGCGATCGAAACTTTCATTCTCCTAAAAAGTACCATGAATTTCTTTGTTGGGTAGTAATGAGAATTTGGTGTTATATCAAGATCACACCTCTTAAGCTGATAATTATCTTCATTCTCATCTTCATTCTCAACACCTGCCTGACCGACATTTCATTAAAACTAGACGCTCCATGAGCGTACACTGGGTTGCCTGTGGTATGTGTTACTCAAAAACAGAAGGGACTGAGTTAGATGGAATTGAACTGCAGCGTTCCAGGCAATTTTTTCAAGTCGGGGTTCATTAAGACTATTTAAGGGGTCACCCAGAAGTCGAGGCCCTTTGGCTCACACGTTCATACAACGAAACAGATCTTTTTCTGAGGTCAAAAACCTGGCTACCAGCCTATTAATCATTTGTCAGCAGAAAGAAAAACTTCCTGTCATTTTTAGAACAAATATGCATGCATTGCGTACGTGTGGTAGTGCAGTAACACAGCCATTCGCGTTACAATGACTTTCGACGCCATTGCAGGTTAATTAAATGTTCTCCTGTGTGCACCAGAGAAATCTACGCATTACCCCAGCCCGCTCAAACCTAACAAAATACGCACAGAAGACTCTATATACAAAGACACCACTAAGCAGGGGAGTGACAGGCAAGACTTTTCATGACACGGAAAAAAATAATAAAACGGAGAAACGAGACGCAGATTCCGACTGGGTTTGGCAACCCAGTAATTATGAGGAGAATTTGCATGCCAATCACTCCTGGGTGTCAAATGGTTAAAATCAAGTTCTTTAATAACGAATGGTGTAAGACCAAAAGAACAGGATCAAGGTTCAGGGAAATCATTTCCATTTTTGCCATTGTTAGGAACAAGGAAAAAGCTGGGGTTTTAGAATGTATGAAATGCCATATATTTATTATTTGAACTGAGCAGACAACATGAAATGAAATTTAGAAAGATCATCGGAGTTAAAGGGCAGTGTCACGTTATTTTAGTCAAACTTCAAAACACTCAAAGACGTCCTTCCATCAATGAAAACCAAAAAATAATGTTGTAGTTTTATTGCCAATGATCATCGAAGTGCACTGAAGCTATTGCTTGTTGTTTGCAGCCAAGGATGGAGAGGATGGAAATGGATTGAAACTTGAAAAAACTGGGAGACAGTGTCTTCAGAAAGACACCAAAACTTAAATACGAATAGCTCTTTGTGCTATCAATAGTTTTCATATCTTGTTAAGATATGTTAAGAGGTGTGATCTTGATATAACCATAAATTCTCATAATAATAATAATAATAATAATTTATTCACTTATATTGCGCAAATTAACAAAAATTTGATCAAATGCGCATTACAATTATGAAAAGTTAAAAGAGTTGAAAATACATATATAACAATTTGAGAAAAAAGAATAAAAATCTTAAAAGCTAATTAAATTATGAGACT
>NC_090893.1:1768171-1775671 GCF_036669925.1 Montipora capricornis | reverse complement strand
ACAGTGGTAAAACACGAACTTTCCTTCGTATCACAAAAAGTCTTGATATTAACGCTACTGGATAGCGAGCGACTTGTGTACTTCTTTCGTCAACATGGGCCACGTGAACAGAGCGTATTCAACGAAATTTCGGATGGTTGTCAAAGGGTTTTCACACGAACCCGGCTCGAATCCTTCTGCCTTTCTATCGTTGATCTCCTAACCGATCCTCAATGAGACTAGGTGCACTTTTCTTTGCTCTCTCAGTTCCTGTTGCTCGGGTTTAAAAGAGAACGGCAATATACATTCTGTTTCGGAAGAAACGTTCCCTTGGAAAAGAACTCTCCCCATAGAAAGAATTGTACCAAAAGAATGAAAATTAAACGATATTCAGATCATCTAAAGAGCATAGATAGAAAAACAACCCTTTGTGAATAACTGTTATACGAAAATTCAAGGACAGGTTTATCATAAAGAAATAATCGTTCAAGAACTTCGAGCGTTGGAATGTAACGATTCAATTTTGGTGTTAGTTTTACGTCAAACACAAGACAGCGATTTTGCTACGAGTTCGATTGTTATATTTAACAGTTCTTACTGAGCCTACTTCTTTAATTAAAAACGCCTTTTTTTCATTTCCGCGCTACGATTAGGGAACACTGTATATGGAAAGCAAGAAGAAAATCACGAGGGCAGAAAAAAGTCTGACCCCAGTTGTCACTTCAAAGACACGATACTTATTTTCCGGTGGATAAGTTGCTATCTGACAGTTTCCATCTGTGCAAAGATTTCAGTTTGTGTGTGTGCGTGTGTGTAGTGTGACCTATTTTAGCATAGCCAATTTGCATGCTAACATCTAGCACTTTTAACCTATTGGTTATTTGAGGTTAACACTACCCTTGTCCTTTTTCTTATTTGTTCACTTTTCTTATTTCCATTGGATGTAGATAACTGTCATACCAAGGGTAACAAGACGCCTGGAGCCGTTAACGAGGGATACGTTGATCGTTGAATGGGTACCCACAGTCACTCTGGTTATGTCCGTGGAAAATAATAAATTTCATGTTGACTGAGTACTAGCCTCCTAAGCAGACCTTCAATTGGATCGTCAAGCAATCTTTCCTCGTGACGAGCCAAAAGATCCTAGCTCAGTACATGATGCGACATGAGGATTGCGAGTGCTAGTTGCAGATTTTACCCTGCTTAACATTCGTCGATGGGGGACCTTTTGGGAGTGAAAGTGTTGAAAAATGACTTTCCTGTATTTATAAATACGGATAGCGGTACGTTGAAAATAAATTTTGGAATTCGCTCTCAGGACCAATTCACTGCTAACTTTGACTGGTTCTCTAGGTAGAGAAATACACAGTGGTTTGAGGCACACTCGACTGGGATGCAGTTAAATTCACAAAGCCAAAGAAATGAACGGAACAAACCAATCTCTTTGTCAATATTTATAGTCGACCTATCTCACGCGCGAGCATGGAATCTTTAAGAGGATTTCTCTTTAAAATGATCATGTATAGATGTGCGCTATTGTCGAACAAGAATGATGGCTGATCAGCAGCTACCCGCACTTTTCAGTGATTCGGTGATTCCAGTGCCACATCCACTCTTCAAGGTACAGGAATAAAATTGAAAAATGAGACAAGTCAGAAAGAAAAGTCAACAACACGGGATATTACGTGCGGTCACTCATCCAAGTGCTGGGTAACCTCAGCCAACAGGGCTTAACTTCAGTGAAAAGCTCAAGCACGTAGCTAATTGCCATATGAAAAAAACAAAAACGATGCAACTCGACCGAATTTTAGACGTGGTCTGCCTATGGCATCCCACGTAATAAAGAATTGTTGTTGTTGTTGTTGTTATTGCTAGCCTTGTCATCGACGATCGTATTCTTTGCTTAAGCTACCTAATGAGAGCAACGATGAAAACAAGAGCTCTCTTGCCCGCTCGGGATTTCTCGCTTCGTCCCGCAAGATCAAAGATCATTTTTTGGTGTTTTCTAGTCATACAATAAATCCGTTATTGACCAAGCTTGTTTGATCAAGATGGTTGGATATTGGCCTCGCTCTTTTCTTGCGTGTTTATGGACCTTGACTTCGTCTCGGTCCATAAACACGCAAAAATAGAACTTGGCTAATATCCAGCCAACTTGACCTCACGCCTAGTCAATAACCCATATGTACTCACGACAACCATGCATTGAATGAATGGACTTAATTTAAGTGTCGAGTATTTAGCTAAATATAACTTAATTGTGGACACTAAAACGGAACATTCCAAATACAAAATTAAAAAAAGATAACACTCTAAAACATTTACAAGTTTAAAATTGCTTAATTCAAATCATCTAATCTAACATGTTGACAAGTCTATAATTACTTAGTATCAGTTAAACAATTCAATTGAGCAGAAGTCACTGGATTTTTCCTAAAGGTTAAAGAATGGAAGCTAATGTACCAATGCAATAACATGGAAATTGGTTAGCCACCTGCATACATAGTTAATAGATGTAGGCTGGTTATGAAACTCGACAAGTTTCTTTGTTTCATGTTTTTGTTCGCTTTTTTGGCCTTGACCCTGCACAAAACCCGACAAAAACACGCTTTTTTCGGCAGGATAACCAATCAAAAGCTTCGACTAATTTATTCGAAATTAACTTGCGAACCAAAAACAAAAGATTGTGCAGGGTCACGGTCGGTTCAACATCTAATTGCGACTGTATTCCTGCTTTTGAAATTCCCAGGGTTTCATAACCAGTCCCTAGATTAACTATGCTTCATACGACACTGACAAGGAAAATTGGTAAACCATTTTTAAACTTTGAAATAAGAATTAAAAGATTAATTAATTGCAGAGAATGTTCTCTTTTGTTTCCTATTTTGTTGTCAATGAATCTTACATGCAATGCAATTAATTCATTGATCTTATTCAGCAAAGTATCGTGAAATAATGAGCTGACGTTTGGCATTCCCACTTGGGTCTGCTGCAGCAACAATGTAAAATGGAACTTCTTCATCTTCAATGTCTTCATCAAAGTCTTGTTCTAGATGCATAAGGGCGAAATTATGCAACACTGCAGAGACCACAATAATGACGAGAACATTCGCCAAGGTGGTGCCGCGCATGTAGTCCCAAGAGGAGACACGGAAAACGTGTCTTTAACAATTCAAAGCCATCTCTCAATAACACACCTACAAAGCCCAAGTGCAGTATTGTAGCGCACTTCTCTTAATTGCATTCTTTCGCTGGAGGATTGGTGTCATGAAATATGCTCTACAAGAGCATCCACTGTAACCCACAAGAACGCCATCAAAAGCACTATCCCTTAGTTTGTCTGCGATCTTGCTGTTCTCAAAAATGCGTCGATCCAGGCCAGCGGGCTACGATGTTAGTAATAAAGGCATCGCTATCACAAACGGCTTGGACGTTGATGGAGTAAAACTGATTCCTGTTAAGAAATGCCATGGCATTTTCTTTGTTTAGACGTATGATCCTGATGTGGGCACAATCGATGGCCCCGATCACACCTGGAAAGTGCGCAACAGCATAAAGCTTTTTCTTGGTATCAACCAAGTTCTCTGGGAACGACAGCAATTGTCTTTTTTGTTTCGCAATAGCCCTTGAAACCGTCCTTGTGAATGACTGGACATACAGCAAATACAGAAACACCAAATAAATCGCCAATAACCCTCTAGAAAGTTCCTGTTGCATAGAATCTCAGAGCAATTAGCACCTGGTGCATTGGTGTAAGGGGCAGACTTCTCCTTCTTTAATGTTGAAGATCTTTATCCAAAGTTTTTACAAAGTCAATGACCGAGTCCGTTCTAAGACGAAAACGCATTCGAAAGTCTTCGTATTCCTCTAATGGGTTAAATCTATCCCTAAGGTGCCGAATTTGTCGAGCATGTAAATTACTTCGGTTGGCGTAGTTTCTTAACTGTCTGCAGCACAGTGGTTCCTCCATTATAAAATGGCTGACAATGCATGAAGATATCGTTAAACAGCGTTTAAACCTACCTTTGAGCAGGTCTAACTTACTATGGTTCCTTATTCGGTGTTTAGACACTGACTAAACACGTTTTTTGAAAACAACGTTCAAATAATCGGTACTCATGGTTCAAACATGCGTTAGAGGGAGATGTTTTGTCGAATGGGGTTTCGGGTTCCGTCGCGCGTCTCTCAAGAAACGAAGTTAGGTCCTTGGCTTCCAGTCGTTGTCATCAAAGATTTAGAAGTAAGCAGTGACTCAAAAGCAAAGTTGAGGAAATACATCGATAATATAATACCACAACTTCACAGACTGTCATCAAAGACAAATTAAGCCAACCTGTTCCTTACCGCGTTGTGGAGTGGTCGTCCTAAAATAGAGGAAAACTAAATAATTTCCATCCATCGTAAAAGGTGTGTCAAAATTTCGAAGCTTCTTGTCGTCATTATCTCTGAAAACTCATCACGGAATGAGCATGTTAGCCAGGTAGTTAAACAGGCCTCGCTTCCAAGTGTTAATGCTTCTTCAGGAAAGTCCAAGCGAGCGCGGCCTTGTGAGCGAGAAACGGGGCCTCAAAAAAATTTTTCCGCATTGTCTTCTTCCACCGGTGAAGAAGGCGGTGTCCCGTACAGCACTTGCGGAGTGATTCACCTCCAGGCAGTCTTTACGAGATTATAGTAATGAAAGAACGATGTATTACATGTAAAGACATAAATTTGAACTGCGGGAATGAAACATAAGTTTCGAGATCATCGTAGTTATCAGTGACCGGTTTCTATGAGGCAAGCCAGCCCGGTTAGGCGGGCTGACTCGGTAAAAAGGTCTGAAGTGTTTAAATGGACAATTCCAGCCCGGTTTACCCGGAATGAATTTCAGCAAGTGGTTTACGTGCCTCGTAACCGTCAAACATTGAAGAAGCATTTAACTGGTGAATTTTCTTGTTTGGTTCGAAATGAAGGTTCCTTTTAGCTCTAGCAAATACGGAATGGCATTTCAAAACCAAAGATGCAAAAAAACATCCTGAACATGCAAATCTGGCTGCGTTTTCAAGGCAACCCATGCACGCGTCACGACAATTTTTCATCCCGGCAAACCGGGCTGGGCCGTTGATGAGAATTTTTCAGCCAGCCGAGATTTTACCGAAGAAAATATGCATTAGCCGAGATCTCGGCAAAGAGGGCCAGCCCACCTAACCAGGCTGGCTCGCCTCATATAAACAGGCCTTACACTTTAAGTCTCAGGTCTTAGTTTCTAAGATTTGGCGCGGGTCTTAGGTCCTTGTTTTAGAGTCACCAGAGATTTCCATATGATTCCACTTTGCGCTGAGGCGTGATTACCAAGCAAAGTTGATTCCGGTTGATAGAATCGTAGGTTCACGTTGTGTTTTTTAAGAACGCGGCGAAAATAGGCTGATTTAGCAACAGAACGGGAACGTCAGTGGCGACGTCGCGCGCAGCAAAACTACCAATGAGAATTTAGAATAGAGAAGAAGAGTGGAGTCTATTCTATTCTGAATTCTCATTGGTGTTTTTCCTGCGCGCGCCGTCGCCACTGACGTTCCCGTTCTGTTGCTAAATCAGCCTAATATCTTTCAGTTGACCCAAAGTTGACGTCCTTTCATCGAGGATTATTCAATAGTTTTTGAACGAATACAAGCAACAAACGACAATTCCAACGCACTTTTAATATATCACGTAGAACAAGCATTTCGGTGTAGTATGTGATGAAGAGATCGAGTAATTCAAGTGATCGAGCCGGGATTAAGTGGTTCAACGAAAGAGAAACAAAATTTCGGTTACAAAATAAATCTAGATGAAATGAAACCTGAACAGAAATTAATACTTTCAAACTATTGATTGACTTTCTAAAAGGACGATAGTACAACAAAACCCAACTGGCATAATCATTTTCACGAGTCACAACACTTAAGTTTCCCCGCGTGGGATCATGGGTAACGGAAGTAACAATGACATTGCATTTGTAATACTGTATTGAATTACGCCATTATTATTTTCTGTTTACATTACATATCTTGTGGTTATTTACTATTAAACGAGATCTGCAATGGCCAAAGAAATCATCGAAAAATAACTAGCCTCTTCCCTCATGAATTCTGTATTCTTCACTTAAGTCTCATTCACTCAGTCTTCTCACACTATCCTAGCTACTTTTACAGTGCAAGGCACCTTACCGTGGCAACCCAACAAACTTACACATTTGATAACCTACGTGTAAATACGTCAAATCAACATTTGACTGCAAAAGGGTTACCCGCCGCGGTGATTCAACCTGGGGTAAAAAGCAACCCGGGCTCGTGTAAATAGGCCCTTAGAACTGTGCGAATTTGCAAGGAGGCATGACTGTCAATCAAATTCACACATCCTGATTCGCGGACAGTTTGTAAAAAACTTTGATAGGTGGCCAGGTAAGGTGCGTCGCACTTAAATCTTTCTACTGTCGAACGCACTTCAATAATCCTTGATTACTACTAGCTTTAATAAAGTTGCCAGTTTATTGCAAAAAATATATAGCATTTGCAAAAGGGCGCACAAATGTGCTCAAACAACATATTAACTCTCCTGAAAAATACCACAAAATTTGTCATCTTTATCAAAATTTCACCGGACAACTGTTTAAAGAAATCATTCTTTCTGGGCAAAATATCGAAAAAGGTCCAATTTAAATACTATCCTATAGATTTACACCTTTAAAAAATGGTGCGTTAAACAAATTAAGTTATGACGAACACGAAAATCAAGCAGAACAGCACCAGAAACTTCATTTGCTAGTAATACAAAGACGTAAAACTATGTGAAAAACTCATTCTTACGGGGGAAAATCCAAAAAAGGTCCAATCTAAAATATTAGTTACTACTACAACAACACACTATATTGTACCTAATACGTTGAACTTAATATTTACAAAAATAATTACTTTGTTCAAGTTATTTAAGGGTCGCGATTCCCTGAAATAAACAATAAAATAGTTAAAAATGCCAGGGATCATATTTCTCCCCTACGAATTGCCAAAACAAGTAAAGTTCAGATGAATGTTGTTACTCAAGTAGTTTCATATATAGCTGCTGCCAAATCAACCGTGTGAAATAGACAATTATGGCCTTAAAAAATGTTTCGGTCCCTAGCGCATTGCACTCTTTTAACTTTTTCGTTTGGCCTATTAAACAGTTTTCTTTAAAAAAAGGTCGGGCAGAAGTAACTGCATGAGATTCTCTATGTGGACATCTCTGAAACATATCAATCAATTCTACTTTTTAAGAAGTTAAAATAACATTTTCATTTGCATCGGTTTAGGCAGTGCGTTCATGCAAAGCAAAGCTGGCTTGCTCAACTGTCATGTCAGCCAGCCGCCGGTCGCTCGTTGCTCCACCTCTCTCAGCAGAGCCACTCTGACAAAGCCCGTTGTTTGGGCCACCAATCGCCACACTGGCTGGATTTGATTGTCTCGACCTTGTACTCTGCACAGCTCCTCCTTCCACAACTGCGTCACTCAGCCCGTTGGCATGGAT
>NC_090893.1:1760671-1765671 GCF_036669925.1 Montipora capricornis | reverse complement strand
CATCAGAAAAGATTGGTCTTTCGTTTTTGCGATGTTGAGCAACCTCGGTTATTTTGAAAGTGAATGATGGGTCGCGTGTATTTTTCTTTTTTCGAAAAACGCCCTTGCGGTGTATTTTTCTTTTTCCTTTTTTCTTTTTTCGAGCCTTCAGCGGTTTTGACCTGCAACATGAACAGTTTTTTTAGATATTAATAAAAAGCCTTATCACTTCAAGACTTTTAAATATGTCACGACCAAGAAAATGGAAGGTGATTTTCCCTGAGTTCCTCCTTATTTCTCCGCCCCAAGCTCAACATCACTCGCGTCTGGGAATACAGACAACCAAAGTCGCATATTGTGCCCAAAACTACAGTTCTCAAGAAAAGATAAATGGAAAGAAATTTGTACTTGAAGTGCGGATTATACATGAAATTGAGAAGTGATTCTTGCACTTAACTGGACAATTTAAGCAATATTGTCTTTTCAAAACACAGGAAAAATCCAGGTGGCCCCAACGGGATTCGAACCCATGACCGCTGCGATGGCTGTGAAATGCTCTCCTAACTGAGCTATGAAGCCATTCAGTTGGGTTCATGTGTTCCTCTGAAAGGACTAATGAATGAAAGAATTTGAAGTGCGGGTCACAGACTAAAGGTAAAAGTGATCCTTGCACTATAAATTGTTTAAATTGTCCAGAAAAGTGCTGGCTGCATTTACCCCAACCAAAATATAACGCTAGCCCTGACACTTCTGGGGAGGATCCAGGGGAGGGGTTCCCCCCTGATTTTTAGATGCTAAAAGTAAAGCCCTTTTAATAAAAATGTCTTGCACTTTTTGCAGACAACAACACCAAAAACCACGAGAGAACAGAAAAATTTCTTTTCAGAGCACCCCATTCCCCCTCCTTAGCTCTTGGTCTGGATCCGCCACTACACTTTATGTGTAGCATGAGATTTTTGCTGGACTTTTATATTGCACATTGACGATTTCTTGACGTTTGGGGAACAAATTTATGCGGCTCGAATTAACTGAAATTTCCGCTGGAAACTAATTTTTGGGGTTTTCTTTCCAAGCAACAAGACTATTTTCAACGTTTATTACTTTTTGGGGTAAAAAGCCCTCAATCATCGAGAACAGGTGGAAAAAATGCAGGTGGAAAAAATGGGCCCGGTTGTTCGAAAGCCGATTAACTTAATCCAGGATTAGCATAAACTTTTGTTTTATTTTTTGAACTTTTTGGTGAAAGTTTCTTTTGCTTATTTTTGTTTTTAAGGATTGACTTCTAATGTAAAGTTTTGCCGCATATCAGCGTTGAACAGCATTTGGGAGTACAGAAAAACTCCTTGGTTAATATTTTTAATCTGGGATTAGCGTTAGTCGGCTTTTGAACAACCAAGCCCTGGAGGGTCCATTGTTTCTTTTGTGCAACCTTTTATCATTTTAGTTTGTTTGCAGCAAGCTCCGACTGGTTTTTCTCAATGCAAATATCACCTTTTTACCCCAATGAGATTCCGTCGATGGGTGCTGCCCTTGCTAATAGACATGCTATTAGCACGAGAAGATAAAATTCGTATCCCCAAGCCACCATGCAATATCCACTATATCATAATGATATAAAATTCATTACACACCTAATATGGGAAGAGAGAAGTCCTATTTCAGAATCAAGCACGGTAAATGCCGGCAATGATTTTCCTGCGTCTGTTCTTCTTTCAGTTTTTGAAGAATCAGCCTCAACTTTCGTCTCTTTTGCTTCGTTGCCTTTGATGCAACCCGCTTCGTCGAATAAAACTGACACAACCATTCCACACTTCTCGTGATTTATCTTGGTATTTCCCACACCAGAGGAAACAACTGGCTGACAGATATTCAGCTTTTTCTTATTACTGTCATCATTTCTTGAGCTTGAAGACATCATCAAGTCAGTCCCTAAAGGCCTTTAACAGAAAAAAAAAAAAAAGAAAAAAGAAAAGAAATTCAGCGCAAAGACGGACAGACGAATCCAGGAGCACTTTCCTTTTTTGTGGTGTTCAAGAATTAAAGCCTTCGCCCTAGGTGTGCACATACAAGTTTTGAGTGACTGTGATTTTGCAGTGTATTTTATGATTTGAATGTTCTGTATTCTCAAAACAACTTGTGAAAACCAAGTAGCTAATTCGAAAACTTGCAGGCATTTCCTCACATACAGCAGATATTGATGATGAATGGTGTAATGCGCCCGTAAGAAAGATAAACAGGTTGCTTGGCAACGAACGGGCCAAAGCCTGACTACTGAGGCCCCATCGACAGTAATGCGTTTTCAAAATTATTCGTTTTGAAAATATTTTCATCCACACTATCGTTTCACATCGTTTTCATCTATCCACACTACAACGCTCAACGACGAACAGTTATGCCGAAATATTGTTTTATATCTATTAAATTAGGCCTAAGGTTAGCACTTCTAAAGGGTTTGGGCTTTTACAACAGTTACATAATGATTATAACCTTATAGTCTCCATTTTACATTGACCGTTCTCAACAGTCTACGTTTTCACCCATCCACACCACAGCCGGAGCGTTTTTAAAAAAGATGCGTTTTTAAAAGCCTCCAGTTTGCAACCCGTTTTTGTCATCGTTTTCGAGCGTTGTACAGCTGTAATGTGGATGATAGGCAAAAACGCATCAAAAGGTATGCGTTTTCAAACAAAAACGCATTAGTGTGGATGGGGCCGAATAATCAGTGTAGTAGGTAGGATTCGACTTGTTTTAAGTCAATGGACATAAAGCATCCGATCGGTGTTATGGAGGTTGTAGGGCATCATCCAGGGAGCCCTTAAAAGCCCTTTAACACACAAAAACAAAAACAACAACAAAAGGAAAGTTATCAAATAAAAATTAAGTCTTTAACAAATTCGACACAAAGAAGGATATCCAGTTACTGGGCATTTCCTTTCTTTGATTGCACTCACGTGATAAGACGGCCATGTTGGTGCCAAAACAATAGAACAGTGTAGCTTAAGATTTGCATAATAATAGAATCAAATTTCCAAAAGACTTTTTCTCTATTGTTCTTTCCACCAACATGGACGCCGCCGTGACGTCAGATGAAAACGCTCTATTCTTGGTTTGCATCCACGTGATGAGAGAGCCATGTTGGTGTACAAAGCAATAGAAAATGGCCACACAAGTTTTGCATAATAATAGAGTCAAATTCCCAAAATACTTTTTCTCTATTGTTCTTTCCACCAACATGGCCGCCGTGAGGTCGGGTGCAATCAAAGAATGGTGTAATGCACTCGCAAGAAAGAAGCTAATGCAGTTGCTTGGCAACGAACGGGCCAAAGAACTACTGAGAAATCAGTGAAGTAGGCAGGATTCAAGTTCTTCTACTCAATGACTACAAAGCATCCGATTGGTGTTACGGAGGTCGTAGTTTCCAATCTTGCCTGGGACTCTGATCTTTTAGTTATCCTTTCACCTGTTGCCAAGCTATTAGGTTATAATACAGTATATGCTTGTTGTGGAAAAGTACACTAGTTGTATATTCCATATCTTAAGTTTCTAAATAAATAAGAGTCGAGATTCATGTAAATGTCATGGCAATGACAACAAAGTACATGTAATGATGTCGTTGTTGTAGTTTGAAGGAAACGGCTTTTCAGTATAGTAGGATGTTGATGTGAAGTACGGAATATATGAAAGTCAGAAGTCATATATGAATGATGGGGCGTGTGCATTTTTCTTTTTTCGAACCGTCAGTGGTTTTGACCTGCAACGTGATCAGTTTTTTAGATATTAATATAAAGCCCCATCACTTCAAGACTTTTAAATATGTCACGACCAAGAAAATGGAAAGTGATTTTCCCTGAGTTCCTCCTTTTTTCTCCGCCCCAAGCTCAACATCACTCGCGTCTGGGAATACAGACAACCAAAGTCACATATTGTGCCCAAAACTACAGTTCTCAAGAAAAGATAAATGGAAAGAAATTTGTATTTGAAGTGCAGATTATACATGAAATTGAGAAGTGATTCTTGCACTTAACTGGACAATTTAAACAATAGTCTCTTCAAAACACAGGAAAAATCCAGGTGGCCCCAACGGGATTCGAACCCATGACCGCTGCGATGGCTGTGAAATGCTCTCCTAACTGAGCTATGAAGCCATTCAGTTGGGTTCATGTGTTCCTCTGAAAGGACTAATGAATGAAAGAATTTGAAGTGCAGGTCACAGACAAAAGGTAAAAGTGATCCTCGCACTATAAATTGTTTAAATTGTCCAGAAAAGTGCTGGCTGCATTTACCCTAACCAAAATATAACGCTAGCCCTGACACTTCTGGGGAGGATCCAAGGGAGGGGTCCCCCCTGATTTTTAGATGCTAAAAGTAAAGCCCTTTTAATTAAAATGTCTTGCACTTTTTGCAGACAACAACACCAAAAACCACGAGAGAACAGAAAATTTTCTTTTCAGAGCACCCCATTCCCCCTCCTTAGCTCTTAGTCTGGATCCGCCACTACACTTTATGTGTAGCATGAGATTTTTGCGGGACTTTTATATTGCAGATTGACGATTTCTTGACGCTTGGGGAACAAATTTATGCGGCTCGAATTAACTGAAATTTCCGCTGGAAACTAATTTTTGGGGTTTTCTTTCCAAGCAACAAGACTATTTTCAACGTTTATTACTTTTTGGGGTAAAAACCCCTCAATCATCGAGAACAGGTGGAAAAAATGGGCCCGGTTGTTCGAAAGCCGATTAACTTAATCCAGGATTAGAATAAACTTTTGTTTTATTTTTTGAACTTTTTGGTGAAAGTTTCTTTTGCTTATTTTTGTTTTTAAGGATTGACTTCTAATGTAAAGTTTTGCCGCATATCAGCGTTGAACAGCATTTGGGAGTACAGAAAAACTCCTTGGTTAATTTTTAATCTGGGATTAGCGTTAATCGGCTTTTGAACAACCCAGCCCTGGAGGGTCCATTGTTTCTTTTGTGCAACCTTTTATCATTTTAGTTTGTTTGCAGCAAGCTCCGACTGGTTTT
>NC_090893.1:1730671-1750671 GCF_036669925.1 Montipora capricornis | reverse complement strand
ACACGTCATAAAGGCACAGACTACGAATATTCCTCGGGTGCGTGAGCTCGAGGAGACAATTTTGTGTCCACGTATGATGGCTACGAATACTTTTTCCCTTTAACTTTTTTTTTCTGATGCTCATGTTTTTAATGTTTTTTACAGCACAAAGAGGAGTAAGAGAATAAATTTATGCCAAAAAAAAAAGATAGGTCACCAACCTCGTTTAGGAGAAAACAGAAAGCAAACCGAGCTCGACCCCTCGACAACACGTCCCTGATAAATACATACTTTCATATTTCTTCGCGTTCACGTGCAACCCTAAACGAGACCTTCACTGCTACATATGATGGCGTTTTGCCCAGACAACCTTAAGTGGGACCAAAATCCGAAATTTACACCCCTAAGCGAGACGACAAGCATCCCTCTCATATACGAGGTGCACACCCCCGTGACCCATCACAACGAAGCGATTTACATCCAGTACACACACAGCCAATAACTCAGAGGTGTAAGGCTGTTGGATATGAAAACAGGAACCTAGCCATGAAAAATGTAACGACGTTTAAGTATAGTATCTAAGTGTTCAGCTGCCTTAGTCCACAAATATGAAAAAAATGGGTACCCAATGGGTACAGGAGTCCACGTTGCACGTATTTTGTCAGCTGTACACGTTTTTGCGATACTTTCGGGTTGCCGTATCTGGTTTGGAGACTATTCGTAAGATACTCGGTGTAGGGAAGTTATCATACTCTGGAACTGAGCTATGTGTGTCATGAATGGTTCATATCGACGCAAGGCCTTACGTAGATGGGTGTTGGACCTGCTTAGGACAAAGATTAAATCCGACCTTCCTGAGACTGGATGAATAGTTTGTTCGCTGGACGGGGTGTAAAAGAACACTGCTCCACATTGAAATTTATGAAAAGTAGAATTATTGGATGAAACATGTATTTGAAGAATGTTTGGTATATGGCAATATGCTTTTTAATTTCTGGTTCTGTCACTTAAGGCAAATAAATTGTCTCATAGAACAGGAACCAAAGTGTTTATTGATGTGCCAGAATTCACACAGTACAGGTAACATTGCGCAGTTAAAATCAATTCATGTGCAGCTGCCGAGCAAGTCCTACTAGTCAGCGTAAACTCCAAACCAAAAGCAAAAGAAACAAAAACAAAACAAAAACAAACTATATCGAAAAACTCCCAGGTCAAACTTTTACCTCTGCCCTGTTCAGGATATCAGGCTTTGTTCACGGATCTGGGACCGCTTCGGTGATCAAGCAACTCGTACCCGAAGTTAAGCCCTGTCGGATGGGGTTAGTACTTGGATGGGTGACCATCAGGTAGTGCCTCATGCAAAAATACTTTTCTTTTCGATCGCAATGCTCACAGCTCACGATATCGCAACAACTTTTCATTTCGCGAAACAAATTCATTTCAAAAGAGTATTTTAAAGCCGACTCGTATGCAAAATAATGACAGTTTGAACCGACATCGCTCATCATAATTAAAGTTGATTTACGTCAATACATGGATATGGTGCGATTTTTGTCGCATGAATGCTTTACGACTGGCCTTCTAAAGGAAACAACAACAACAATAATAATAATAATAATAATAATAATAATAATAATAATAATAATAATAATTTTATTCATTCAGTTCAATGAAAGGATACCAGAGGTTATCCCTATCGAGGGTATCCGCCCGCAGCCGGATGTAATTGACTGAGAATCGATTTTGATGAGGGAGGAAAACCAGAGTACCCGGAGAATAATCCTTGGGAGTCAGATTGAGATCGACTGAAACTCAGCCCACATACGACCCAAGGCCAGGGTTGAACCCGGGTCACAAAGGTGGAAAACGCGGTCAATGACCGCTAAACCACCCTGACTCCAACATTGTTTCGTTTGAATCAAACATCCAACTCACTTACGATTGTCGTGTACGTCAGAAAAAATGCCGAAGCTTTTGCCGCATGCAACCATGTACGTACCTCAGAAAAGATAATACGCTGCGACAATCGATGAATCGTAAGTTATGTCGCAGGCGTGTCAAGCTTGTCTCATGCGATAAAAAATCGTACCGTGTAAATCGACTGTTTAATAATTCCATCCATTTTCATGTGATTTATCACAGTCATCCGGAAAACGTACTCGCATGCTACTCCAGAGAAATGTAGAGGCCGCTACGAACGATGAAGGAAAAATCTCAAAAACGCTTGGAACGTCAGGAATGTGCTACGGACGGACTAATGTACAGGCAGGCGATAGCAGAGTCTAAGTTGCTATGGCAACGTAGACTCAAAAAACGAAGTGACTCTCACCAGGTCTTGAAGAAATTACCAAACATAGATGGCTGTAATTTTTTAATTCTTTTTTCCGCTAAAGTTGTAACATCAATAGTTGGTTACTAGTAGTAACCAAAGGTTAGGAACTGCAGGCGATAGAGCCGAAGGATTGGTAATAGTCTTATCAGAAGTGTGTTATAATGTTACACTTACATAGATTTGTGCTGTGCAGTTTAAGCCGCTCTGGGTGACATTAGGCGCGGTTACACACACCATGGTAAATTATCCCGCGGTGCCTAAACACTTGGGTTTTAGTATACCGTGTTAACCAGCGGTCAAACGTTACGAAGATTACCGAGACAAAAAAAAATCTAACGCAATTCATTGGCGGGAAATTTCATCACAACTTCAGCAGCATCGCGATTGGATCTTGTACCTCGACATCAGAATACCTTTCCTCCTTACCACGTTAAATGTCATAAGCACTTCGTCTGATCTTTTTTCATGTCCATGGAAATTTACCACGGGAAATTTACCTTGGGAAATGTCGGTCACACGTAATAAATGCAGTTTTCCGTGGTAAAAGGGTCATTTACCTCGGTAAAAGTGTCCCGTGTAACTGCACCTATTGTGTCCTATGCATTCCATTCATTCTTTGTGGAAGTCCAAAGGAATGCGCTAAAAGCGAGTTGGTATTTCCACGAATATGCGGGCTCCTCTTGGAAAACTACAGCTTTTGAAATAAATTCTTAGCAGCATAGACGATCGCTAGTGTGTCATACCTGGAAGTAGCTTTCCTGCTTTCAGTGTTTCTGAGAATTTGAATGAATTGTTTCCACTTCCCTTCCATTCCCAGCAACGTATTTGCGATTCACAGTCTTCATCCTCGAAAAAATAACTGGGGGGTAAGGCATCCCTCCTGTCTGCAAACTAACAAAATGTGAGGCACTTTAAGTTAGATTTGATATGTCTAAAAGCACAACATAATGCTTCTCAATGTAAAACATGCTTATGCATAGTCATCTGATAAACACTTATTAATACTTAACAAATAAAAACGAGATATAAGAAAAACATTTACCACGAATACTGAATCTCCTTTTTCTCATGCATACTGTCTTCCTCTAGCAATAAACGACTGAACAAGTAATCATATGACACAATGAGGAGTTTCACTTACATAAACAAATAAGGTCTTTCTTGTTGGTCGGAATGCAGAGGTAAATACCCACAAGTCGCGATGTGTGTGTACACCAGACTGTTTCACTGAAATGTCAGACGATTTCCAATCCACTGGTATGGCCTTTTCAACTGGAATTTGAGTACGAAGCTCAGCTAAAATACCTAGATTTAAGAAGAAGAGAAAATCCAACTTGTTCCCTGCAATGGTCCTGTTTTATTCAAACCAACTACTTTATCTAGTGAAAAAGCCCGGCCTATCAATTAAGAGCTTTAAAATACAACAAGAGTTCGACTTATAAATTTTTTAACAACGTGGTTGAATTATGTAATAGGACATAATCCCTAAACAAAACTTTACTTCAAAAGAGAAGGGTGAATTCCCTTACAGAGAACTGTCACGAGTGACATACAACAACAACAAGGCAAGAAGACTTAAAAAAGCAAAGACATTTTTTCCTCCATCTGTTTTAATACCAGTGTCCTCAATGTTGAATATGACCCGAGACAGATTGTTGTAGAAGTTCTACACCATCACTTGCTTGAACTTTTGCTGCAAATGTCTCTTATCATCATGTTTACTGAGTCATTTGAGGATTCTAGGGTTGTGGGTATTTCTAAGCTAAACAGGAAGAACTCTGAGAAAGTGTTGCCTCGATTTGTGAATTTATTTCTACGTGTACCTTCATTTAGTTGGTTGCAACAATGCTGTTTGGTAGCAACAGCCCTTGATATGTGGTCATTGTTGTTTTTGACAAGGCTTCCCTCTAGCACCACACCTAGAGAAGGATGCAACTTGCAAAAAGAAATTGTTGGCTGAGCTTTTCTGCTTCCTCTCAAAGCTAAAACACTTTCATTTGCTGTGTGCAGTTGACGTGGGATGCTTGTGCTGCCCATAGCCAGATGGAAAGCAAGTGTATAATCCAGACCTTTTACCACCTCAGGTAGACTAGAATCAAAGTGGCTGTCTCTCAGGATCAAAACATAACTCTTTCGATGAACACCCTCTCTGATTTGTCCAGCTTTCAACATTATACACGCATTTCTAGCAAATGCCCCCTTTCCAGTGGAGGAAATGCTCTGTTGGGTGGTTGCTTTCATTTGTTCTGTTTGGAGGAAAGGATTGAGTGTTACATTTAACCATAATATTTCAGGGTGAATAACTATGCAAGTGCAAAATGGGTAAAAGCTGATTTGATCACCTTTAGAATATAGTTTTGAAATGTTATCCTCAGAAGTGGACCTTGACAATGTCTGATAACCAAGTGAATCAATCGATGATGTCTCCACATCCGCAAAGTAGTCAGTGTCAGAGTTATTTTCACTGCTGTCATCACTGCTTTTTTCTTCTGAGCGACCTGTTAGTAGGAGAGCGAAGTGAGTGGAGACCCCTAAGCAAATCATCACAAGGTTTTTAAAGATGAAAATTAATTGATACATAAAGAGTGCATAAAGAAACCACAGTTTTCAAACATGTAATGACAAGATATTTTATTTTAATTATTAAAGGACACCTTCGACTTTACAGCAAGTTAGTGCTAAATTGTAAATGAGATATTGCCAATGCCATAAAATTATTGCTCTGTCGAGACAAAAAGATGAAACCGTTCAAGCAATTGAAAAACTTATTTGGGAATCGTCTGTTTGTGTATTAACTTTTCATCTGTCCTGTCAATTGGACCTGATGCACTGTCACCATAACTCACCAGGTGTCCCACACATTTCAAGAAGATAATTACCCGATTAAGTACCGGTAGATCATACTGCCTTAACGCACCAACTGTAGCTGGCAATTGTTTAAAACTACATGTACAAAAACAACTGTCGACAAAGTTGGTTGCTTGTCCTCAAATTGAAGACATTGCTGCAGATAGCAAAACTGATAATGCACACAGTAAAATCTGACGTTCTTGCCTTGGCATTGCATGTCCAGTGGATCCAGAACCTGCGCAAGATCACTGTCAAATCCAAAGAACCCATACTCTTCCAACAAAATTGCAAACCACAACGCTTGCTTTGCAGGATCATGGACAAGTTGTCGTGCCATGTCATGCATCTCATCAACATACTGGAAATGTGTCATGCCAAGACATTGTCCTGTTTGAGTCACGACTCTCACTGGCACATCACGAGGCTGATCGCTAGCTGCAAAAAGGTTTCAAAAGAATTCATGATGCTACAACATGGCATTCCCAAGTGAAAGTTCACTTGAGAGAACAAGAATACATGTATACACACTGTATCTTTTACTAACTGAGTTTGACGTCTGCATTGTAGGTGACAGACCCAGTGTTTTTTACATTGAATTATGGCCCATAAGTGCAAGGCACACAGACTATAAGTCAACAGGGGAAAAAGCAAGGATTCATAAACTACATTTTGGACCGAGGGAATGAGATTAGTAAGACATTTATTAGATCTCTGAGGCCATCAGACTGTGTGTGGGGAAAGAAGATTAGTTGAAGCCAAGTGGAATGTTCACCAAATGTCAAAACGTCAAACTCTGAAAAATGAAGAATGTTATGGGCTTCTCGAAATAGTAGCTAGCTGCTTGATGGATTCAATGGTTTCACAAAATTATTTCACATATTAACAACATGAAAAATGTGCTACAAATTATTGCATCAAAACTGTAGTGGGATGGGAAGTGGGCTGAACTTTAGAATACAGCATTCTAAATTAGCCAAACCTAGTCTGCGTACTGTCTGAGAAATGATTTAATCATAATCACACTTTGCATTCAATCAAGAAGTGCTGTTAGTAAAATATATAATTTGCACAAAACATGTCATAGGTAGGAGAGATCAAAGTGACCTTGGATAAGGGCTGCTTGAACATTTGCTTTTAAAGTAATGATACATGCAGACAACAAAATGCAATATTATTTAATTTCAATGAAATTGTATTTCAAACAATAGTCATTTTGCTTACAAGGAACAGATCCTGATAAGGTAAAAGGGTTCAGTTTGTGCACTGGAACCGTGGCAACTCCATCAAACTCTGCCACTACTGATGAAACATCCTCTGACAACAGCTCATTTAATGATATGTAGAATGGATATCCACCCTGTTATTAAATTAACAACAAAGTTGATTAAAACTGTGAACAGAAAATATTATCATTGCTGTTAGAAGTGTCTTCCTAGACAACATGAACAATGGAAAATCAGTTCCTGTGATAAAACACTTTAAGTTACAAACTCTGTACAGTGTCATAGAACCTACAGCCTGTTGACAAAGGGTGGTATATTCAGTCCCTAATTTAGTGATCTTGCATTTGAAATGTAACCTATCCGTAAATGTTCAGAGACATCAGCTCTTGTAAATCCTAACTCTAAAATTCGAAGGATACACTAACTCTCATAAAGATAAAAATGATGCAAAATTGGATTATCAGGTATGTACCTTTAAGGTACAAATTCCCTTGAAATTGTTCTACTATCAAACTTTTTTTGAAACTTGACATAATTAACATTCATGATATGAACATTGAAAAAATGCAATAAAAAAATGGGGTCACCATGCTTGTTTATGCTTGTTTTTACTGATTGCACGTTAAAAATTCGAATCACCTCCAAAAAGAATTATTAGTCATGGTTACTTGAAAGCCACAAAATTTTATTTTGAAAATAAAGCTTCTTTTATTCACATAAGCAGTATTGCTTCATTTATGCCGTTTTTGATTGCCTGGTTGTGGGAATAGTGCACTCTTTGGGACAGTTCCGTCCGTGGTTAGCTTGAAGTCCTTGACTATGTTGACCAAAATACACCCAGTACAGAACTGTTTTCTAAAAAAAATTCATGTTCTACTATCAACCTTGTTTTCTTCTTCAAATATGTTCTTTATTTGAATGTTCTTAGCAAATACCTGAAAAAAAATATCAGGGGTCACCATGCTCATTTGAGAGAAAAGGAGCATTTATTTCGCTATTGGGCTTAGTTTGAGGGAAATCATTTTGTACGCACACGTGCTCATTTGAGCGAGCTGACGCGAAAATCGTGCACAGCAGGGAAGCACCATGCAATTCTAAGGAATTACCTTAAGAGATTTACCTTAAGTGAGCCTGATGGAGGACAGATGTCTTCTACCACTACAACAAAGTAATAGTATGACAAATAATAATATATCATCAATAAATTTGTTGGAAGTGATTATAATTATCAAATGTACTGCAGTAGGACTCTAAAAATGGTTTATTCGCTACAAAAAACTTAACTGCATTTCTCAGTCTGATTGGTTGTCAGGAAGTCCAAAACATTGTGCACTCCCATGATCATAGAATAACTAAATGATAATTAAGAGCATTACATTGTAAATTGTGAACTTAGAGCTCCTAGAGGCAAGTGTCTTATCTCTACGCAAGGCTTTCATTAGCAATCACTGAAAAAAGATTCTGCAATGCTTGATCTTTAATACTTTTAAAAGTGTTGTCCTCCATCTCCACAAGTATGATCTTTACATTCTACACTAGGATGATATAATAACCTGATTTGGGTGAGGTTCGTAAAATGGCATTTCTGGTAAAAATCTTGTCTGGTGCTCTACCACAATGGTATCTAGAGCTCCAGCTGTTTCTGCCCCGTAATTGAGATAGCAGACTTCACATTTCACAATAATATGTTAGATCACTACTCATCATTCTCTGATGTAATATTCCACAAGGAACCTTCAATCAATTTAAAATCAAAATAGACAATGTGTGGTTCCAGAAAATATCCATACCCCAAACACGGAAGATCATTGGAAATTCCGAGGGAGAGGGGGGTTTAAAGGGCAGTAATTTCCTAGGGGTAGGGGGGTTTCGTGGGAAACTACTTTTCCAAAGGGTCATGAACCACGTACAAAACATTGAAAGCAACATACGATCTGAAGCACAAAAACATACTTACGTGCGTTGTTTTGAAACAAAAGTCAGTTTTGAGATAAAGTTAACGTTATTAGCTTCAATGTTTCTGTTTTTCTTTGAGTTAGCCAGCGCTACAATCTCCTGAAGCTAAGAACAATGTGTCTTTCATTTGTAACGGATGCAAAACATTTAAAATGGCGATCTCAACTGGAGTCTTGTCCCCAGACTTCCAACTTTGTCTCGTTTTCGTCCAACCAACACTTCTGTTCACTTAGTATCGCTTTTCACTACGTTCACATGCAGTAAACACATTTTTGATAGGATTCTTGCAATTGTTTTATTGGGGGTAGTAACTCATTAAAAATACGATGAGACGCAAGTTCCCACCATCTCAACGCTTGCGTGCAACAAAATTTTCTTTTTGTGGGTGACATTTAGACCACGGACAGGAACCGGGAGTCAACTTTTCTCTTCTTTGAGTAAACGATCGCGGCCTCGTGAGAAGAGATTGTTGAGGTTTTACAAACAGGGTTTTACTACTTATTGGAGGAAGTAATTAAGTCGCGCCAAAAACAATAACAGCCACCCTCTAGATTCCGTCCGAGGCTCAAAGGCAAGCAACAAATTTCTGTGGGGCTGGGTGTCGTTTACCAGCAAGAATGACTGCTGGAGAGTCAGTAAATTTTATAAGACTGCACGTAAATCGCCATAACTAAGATTACAAATATGATGGATTATTTTGCCGTCAATAATATTCTTCGTACAACAATTGCCTTTGTGACGACGTTCATGAAACCTACCTGTGTGTTAGTGAATTTTTTGGTCCTTAAATAAGAATCAACGCGAAGAAACTGACAAAATGTGTAGACTAAGAAACCTTGTAAGTTTCTGTTTTATTTACTATCGTTTGCGAAGTTGTTTAAGCGAGTGAAACATTCTCATCGAAGTTTGCACAAAAACGTGAAACCATCGACGTGCACCCCAAATGCTTAATAAAGCTTATAATCTTACATAAAAACAACACAAACATAATTTGCAAAGTTGATGGCGAAGAAGCTATTAAAAAGTCTAGCTGGATAATGAGTTTAACAAAGCGTTATATTTTTATTAAAGTTACCTAGTAACTTAAATGTTTACACTGTTGTCATAAAATTCTACCGTATTTATGTAACTAATTCACTTTCTTTTTTATAAGTACAAAAATTCTGGAAATTCCTGAGGGGAGTGGGGGTCATCAAAGACCCTCTGGAACGGAAAATCCTGGGGGGAAGGGGGGTGCAAATCAAAAAGTCTTCCATGGTAGGGGTATGGATATTTTCTGGAAACAAACAATACTTACACCCAAATAGGTCCAGGTTTTCAGGTATTTCATCCAATATTCCATTTTCAAGTACTGAATCCACTGCAGATGTGTCAAACGTCTAGTGACAAAATAAATACAGTAGTGTTAAATGTAGGTATACTAAACAAAGAATGAATAAAAATTAATGTACACAGGTCCAGAAAGTAAACATTCTTGAATGCGCATTTGCTTCACCACATTCATGAATTATAGTCCTAATCCCTGTCAAAAATGGTAACATTGAGAGCTGCTGTAAAAGCAAGTTCTCATAATTCATCATGTCAAGTTTTTACCTGCCCATGCAAGGCAGCATCAGGAGATACATTTAAGACACCATCCACATTTGGACTGGTTGAAAGCTCATGAGGGCTGGTCAAGCTACCTGGCTCAGCAGACACAGGTAAGTCTAAAAATAATCACATGCATAAATATTAAATTCTTCAATGTCTGTTGCAAAAATTCATGTATTTTCCATGGGTAAGCATCACGCTATACTTGGTATTTGGACCTGACAACTTTTTATACCATTTCTCAATTTGTGGCATTCACTTCATACCAACCAGTATGAAATCTCGGTTACTTTACTCCAAGGTGATTTCTTCCTAGGTTGTTGAATCCATCCTTACATGGGATTCAGGAGTGTCAAATCAAGGTAGCGTAATATAATACACTGAAATCAACATGGCTGGTCAGCTCCCTCCTGTATGTCTCCAATTTATATGGGAAATGTTTTCTATTCAGCTAAGCACAGCAACAGAGAATAGAACAAGACTTAAAAGGGGCACTGCCATGCTAAAATTGCCATTTTTAGGTCAAACCTGGGAAAAAATCTAAACAATATAGTACTTTAGCTCACACGTACAACAATGCTGACAACCAAATGACAAGATATAAAATATATTTACTATATAAACACCAATGAAATACCAAGGGAGCTTTCGTGCGAAAACATGATATGTTCACACGTGAAAATAAACATGGTATTTTCACATGTGAAAAGATCACTGTTGCTAATTGGTTACACATGAAAATGGCGCCTATCGATGCCTTTCATAAAATGATTTAGTATTTCTTTGGAGTTTACATAATAAATAGAATATTGCATGACCGCTTGGAAATATGAAATTTCTCTTCTCGTGTTGAAAAATATTTCAGTGGTTCGCTGCACTCACTTGTGAAATATTTTTCAACACTCGCAGAGAAATTTCGTACATGTATCTCCAAGTGGCCAGGTAATATCCTCTATTTATTACACAAAAAGCTATTTGTATTTAATTTCTGGCGACTTTCTGCGGATACCATCTCCAAACTTCAAGTTTCATTTCCATCCTCTCCATCCATGGATGCAAGTAACAAAGAATATAGCTTCTCAGTGCACTTCAGTTGTATATATTGGCAACAAAACTAGACATTTTTTGGTCTTGATCAATGCAAAGACGTATTTTAGTGCATGCGTACATTTCTAAGTTTGAATAGAATGTCCCTTAAAGTATGTGGGAAGTTACAGCTGATACAAATGTAATCTTTCCATCATCAGCACTAATACACATCTCACCAGTAACTGCTACTGTGATATTAAATCCTTTCAATTCTTAAAATTTTAATACTCTTAGTACTAAAAACTGTCACCAGGTTGCTTTGTACCATTGCTTATTGTTTCAGGCCAAGCCCCAGTTATTCCTTGGTATTCTGTGTTCAGTCGATCCAGCATCTGCACAAAGTGACTGTCAGTTCCAAAGAACCCATACTCTTCCAACAACATTTCAAACCACGATCTTCGCTTTGCAGGATCATGGACAAGTTGTTGTGCCACCTCACGCATATGTTCAACATAATGAAAACATGTCGTGCAGAGATGTAATTGGCCACTTTGAGTTGTGACTGTCACTGACACATCACCAGACTGATCGCTAGCTGCAAAAAAGTTTTAAAAAGAACTCTTGAAAGATGATAACATCTACTACTTGGGAAAACCATGCAGGCTTAATGAAAACTGTGTTGAACCGTTTTTCCATTTCAACGCATTTTGGAACATCCGAATGCACTAAAGATCACTTATAATACATTTAAAAACATTGACAAAGTTCCTGAACGAAAGATCATTTTCAATCAATTGCAATGCGTTTTCAACCGTCACAATGCATTTCAGTGCACCAGAACTTTGGAAATGTCGGTGTAATCAACATACGAAAGACTCCTCGCTGCCAAGATACAAATTTAATACACGCAAAACTGACAACAGCACCAACTTAAGGCAAGTACGCCAAAATGCAAACATAGATTGTTCTTCCAATGTGAAGCAATAAAATAATGCTTGACTAAAAGATTTCTTTCGTCTGCTGTACTCAGGCTCCCAAAAAAATCGGTATCAGTAAAGGCAACAAACCACATGACTCTGAAATTGTTGTTTCACTCCGAAATATTTGATCTTACATAAAACAATATTTACCATAGCTTTCCTTGAATGAAAATTAATCTAAAAAATACAAGACTAATGAAGCCTGCAGTAAGATAAAACAAAACAGATTCATTGACTTTCGACACAATTGATACATGTATGGTCAAAGGTGCACAAATTTTTCTATGAAGTGAACTGATGGGAAAACTCGATCATTCCATGTAAGTTTTTGGGGGCATTAAGTGGAAAATACCCTGTCCAACTACCGGTAGTTTCCGAGTTAATACATGTCAGAGGGCTAATTAAATATTCAAGTTGAAATCAACAACACGGACACAGTGCGACTGATTGATGAAACCACAAAGCTTACAACGCTAGGTTAATTAACACTTTTTTTAAAAGAATGCAAAATAATTTAACAAAGAAACTTCAATGTCTTGTCACACTTTGACGAACGCAAAAAATGATGGAAACCTACAAGAAGATAAAACCCGTAAAATAGCTAGACCTGACAAGACGTGTGAAAAAGTAATCACGCAAAAACTCCTTTGTTTCATCCACTCAAGAGTCTGGAAAAGTGTCTCGAAATTTTCTCGAAAGCCCTCGAATGTCTCAAAACTAGACTCAAGTCTTGATCCGCGAAGTTTTCAAGAATCAAGGATCGAGAATCAAGTTTCGAGGGACTGTCAACTTACTTTTGCACAGTACTGTAGTATGCACACTGTCTGAGAGATGAATGATTTAATCTTAATTACACTTTACATTCAATCAATCAGTGCTGTTAGTAAAATATAACCAAGTACAAACATGTCATAGGTTTACAAGAGAGATCAATTATTATTGAAAATGACCTTGGATAAGGGCTGCTCTGACATTTTCTGTAAAATATATGATGATAGACAACAAAATGTAATATTGTTTAAATTCGATGAAATCGTCTTTCAAGCAATAGTCATTTTGCTTACGAGGAACAGATCCTGATAAGGTAAAAGGGTTCAGTTTGTGCACTTGAACTGTGGCAACTCCATGAAACTCTGCCATTCCTGATGAAACATCCTCTGATAACGGCTCAGGAAATGATATGTGGAATGTATATCCACCCTGTTATTAAAAATTAACAACAAAGTTGATTAAAATTACACAAAGTATTATCATTGCCGTTACAAGTGTCTTTCTACTTTTTAGACAACATGAACAATGGAAAATCAGTTCCTGTGTTAAAACACTTTAAGATACAAACTCTGTAAAGCGTCACAGAACCTACACCCTGTTGACAAAGGGTGGTATATTCAGTCCCTAAGCTAAGTGATCTTGCATTTGAAATGTAAATGTACTATCCATAAATATTCATGCAGAGACATCTGCTCTTCTAAATCCTAAATCTAAAATTCGAAGGATAATTATATAACTCTTATAAAGATAAAAAATGATACAAATTTGGATTTGATTTACTTCTTCATTTACTGGTATGTACATGTACCTTTAGGAGATTTACCTTAACTGGGCCTGATGCAGGACAGATGTCTTCTGCCACTACAACAAAGCAATATGTAGTATCACTGATGAGTTACAAAAAATTATCATCAATAAACTTGTTGGAAGTGATTGTAATTATCACATGTACTGCAGTAGGACTCTAAAAATGCTTCATTGGCTACAAAAAACTTAACTGCACTTCTCAGTCTGATTGGTTGTCAGAAGTCGAAAACATTGTGTACTCCCATGATCACAGAATGGCTATAATTTTATGATAAGTAAGAGCACTACATTTGTAAATTGTGAACTTGGAGCTCCTAGAGGCGAGTGTCTCATCTCTCACAAGGCTTTCATTAGCAATCATTGAAAAAAAGATTCTGCAATGTGTTGTCCTCCATCTCCACAAGGATGATCTTTACATTCTACAGTCTAGTATGATATAATAACCCGATTTGAGTGAGGTTCATAAAACAGCATTTCTGGTGAAAAATCTTGTCTGGTGCTCTTCGACAATGGTATCTAGAGCTCCAGGTCAGTATTTAAATGGGAAATGTTTTCTATTCAGCTAATGCTAACACTGTGATAGAGAATAGAACAATTAAGACTTAAGTACATGTATGAGGGAAGTTACAGCTGATCATCTTTCCATCATAAGCAATGAACCGTAAACACTGGCGTATAAGCCGCACCTTTTTGCTCAAAAATTTCGGATCAAATCAGGGATGCGGCTTATCTGCGAGAAGATCTAGACACGATGCCGTAAATTTGCATAAATTAACAAGTTTAGCGAAAATTCTTAAGTCTGTATAGACCTGTACGTGCAGCAAATTAATAAGAACTTCATAAAACTATACCACATTACGAATTGATCATTGCTTTTGCGAGTTTGGTGGCTCCTAAAAGAGCTGTTCTTGTTTCAGCTTACACAATGATTAAACCTTCTAAGCCAAAAACGAAGCAAAACGTTAGTCATGCATGGTGTTGGTGGACGTAAATTCTAATGAGAAATGGACAGGAATGAAGACTACTGGATTAAAAATGCAAGAGATCAAATTTATGTCCTAGTCAGATTTTCATACTATTAGAGAGTCAAAATTATAGGAAAGAGTTTTAGTATTTTCTGTTTTAAATGTTAGTGAGTTAATACGCGGGTTGACATGTGCAAGAAACTTGAAGAAACAGTGCATTTACATGTAAGACATCTTTGTCAAGACTCCACTTTTGATTTATTTTAATTTCTTTCAATTTTTTTTTTCCAAAATCTAAGTTGCTAAACTCGGGGTGCGGCTTATCTGCGTGTGCGGCTTATACGCTGGTGTTTACGGTTTTACACATCTCACCATGCAGTAACTGCCACTGTGATAATCCTTTTACTTCGTGATGCTACCGAAATCACAAATATAAAACTGTTTGCACCCCGAAAAAAAATTATGGATTGCATTTGAATTTTCAACTTGCTCACATGACCATTTGGAGTGCCAGATTTGTCATGTGAGAAGTTGTGTCATGTCCCACCTTCGATGCTCCGCAACGACCAATAACGACAAATAAGAAGCGATGTCTTGAATGTTTTCTTTTAATTTATTTTCAACATTACATTTGAAATCGTTTTGATTACTGAATTAAAATAGTTTATTTGATCTCCTATGTTGACGTTCATACTTCCCAGAGAATTCGTCTTCAAATTTACCTCAACCAACACAACAACTAGGGATAAAAACTCAACTTATCATTGGAGTGAGATCAGTGAACAATTGTTGATACTATAACTAGTAACCATACAACTTTGCTTTAGAAGCATGAAATTTGAAACAAAGCATATTTGCATGTTTACATCAAACTGATTCCCAAGCATATGACATTTTTATTTTATTTTTGGCCAAGCACGCAAGCCTTTACACTACCTGGAAGTATCCAGCTTTGCCATATAAGTTACCGAAGGCCTGCTTTTTGGGGTCTTATGCATTTTATGCATACAGACCCCTAAGTCAGAGGCAGATCTTTGTCAGTCAGTCAGTTTGTCACTTTGAGGACGAGATGACATGTGACAGATCTCTGAGAGTATAAATAGCCAGTGGCATGTAGACCGGGTACTAGTAATTGTAAGGGGTGCTTTCCATTATGCCAAAGATTCCGGAAATTTCGGTCAGAAATCAAATGGAAAGGTCCGTTTTGGTTTCTTCCAACCAATTAGTTGTAACTGTTCAAGGTACGTTATTTCTGTTTCAAAATTGCTCTGTCATGCTGTTTATGATTGGTTTTCTTTCTTTCATTTTGAAAATTAATTACACTTTCCTGCCTTGTTTGTTCTTTAAATTGTTTTTTTAATTCAGGTGTCACGTGAGTGGACTTTCCTCAGCGATATCGATACAGGAGTTGTTTACTCACGCAAGCCAACATATCTAGACTCGGCTTGTGTTTAGTGCTGACTGCACTGAAGCTAAGACGCTTTCGCATTTATTGGCTTGAAATCCGGTGTGGGTTTCACCACATATCTCACAACTATCTCACAAGTACATGTATCTCACAAGGCAGTATTTATCGGCTTGAACTATCAGTGTGGGTTACACTTCAAACTGAAAGAGTTATTGTACTCTAAAAAATACTTGCATTGAATAAGAGTCTTGCACTCTATTTCGTACTCTTACTGTTGTCTGCTACTAGCCGCCAGCATGGGAACAACGATCGAACAATACCGATCAAGGATCAGCTGTCATAACAATTTTGTCAAAGCCAAGGATGCTTTCTCACTTGTGCATATGATACTTATGATACTTATGTTTTACTTAAATGTGTTTTACTTGCCAACATTAAAACAAGTTGTGGAATGAGGTGATGTTTTGGTTTACACAAATTATGTGCTATAATGTTTACATCCCATTGCTTATAAGGCAAGCGAATGATGTGGAGGAAAATCCAGGTCCTACGATATTTGATATCATTGATCCGACAGCCACTGTGTGACAAAGATTAAAAGCATTATTTGCATAATTATCAAAAACTAATTTTCTTTGAATTGGAGGTAGCTGGCATAAATCACCAAGAGCTCGCAATAATTATACTTATACCACTGCAGCAAAAGCTGTGAGTTGTTAATATCAAATATCTCTTTTTTTGAGTCGTTGATGAATATGGAGGAGAGTAGTGTTACCACCCACTGATATCTCATCTATTAAATCAATGATATCAAATATTGTAGGACCTGGATTTTCCCCCACATCATCACCTGTATTTTTAGGTATTGCGGATGCTGTGTGTGCCATCAACGTTTATTGCTGCTACTCCTGTAGATGCTGCTACTAAGACTGTTGGTTTCCCAGGATTCATTAGAATATGTCTATAGGTTTTTACTACAGAGTGGTAGATTGTTTTGATCGAATGACTTTTCCCAGCACCACCACCACCAGTTATAAACAAATAAACTGGTTCAACATTTTGTGACTTCATGTAGGCTGTTGAGGTTTTTCATTTTACCGTATTTACCCGTGTATAAGTCGATCCTGTGTATAAGTCGACCCCCATTTTTGATGGCAAAATAAGCAATTTCTTAATTTCTTTGTTAAATGGTCATGGGACACTTAATGAGTCCCTAAGGGTCAGTGACATAAAAAAGGGGGAAAGCCCCCCACCCTTTGCAAGGCTTGTGAAACTAGAAAGAAGGAGGAACACAAATTCTCCTTTTATCTATTTATTTTTTAAGTCAATTATAATTATTATGTTAATCACTATTTTGTGGCAAAAATAGCCTATGCCCCCTAGGGTAGCTGTGTCCCTAGGAGGACCCCCTAGAGAATGTAACATAGGGTGGACCAGACAAGGGGTGCCCCGTCTGGAAGGAGAATAGGTCAGATGGTGAGTTGTACCATCTTGGAGTAAGCAATACGGACCTATTTCCAAGGAGGGCTGTCCCACCTACCGTGGGGTAAAGTGCAGCCCAGGGTGCATTTCCCTGCTGCCAATAAGTAAGTAAGAAATATAAATGGACACTCCTAGTGTTGAATTTTCTAAATTTAGCTTTTTTTTTTTTTTTTTTTTTTTAGTTAACCGTGGTAACATGTGGGATAATATACCGTATTTACCCGTGTATAAGTCGACCCCCATTTTTGATGGCAAAAAAAGCAATTTCTTAGTTTCTTTGTTAAATGTTCATGGGACACTAATCTTGTATTCTTCGATTTCTGGAAATGTGGATACACAAAAAAATCAGGGCCTCAAGCGCTTTAATACCGTATTTACCCGTGTATAAGTCGACCTTTTATGGCCTCAAAAGAAGCTCCAAAAATCGCCCTCGACTTATACATGGGTCAAAGATTTCGAGCCAAGTTCCAGCTAAATAATTTATTCAAAATTAACATCATAATGTGGTCTTTGGGCATAACGAACGCAGTGGACAAAAGACTTCAAAATGAATGACGAAAGACTTCAAAATGAATGTAATTAAGCAATTCCAGTTGAAATGAAAAAGAATTTGTTTTACTTTAAATGTTGAAGATACTCACAAGCACAAATATGAAATAAACACTGGAAATTTTCGTTTTCCAAAGGTGGAAAGCTCTTAAAAACATTCTTGTTTCTTCAAATAAAACGCGATCCTTCAACGGCTTAGTAACCTGGCGCAATACCTCGTGGTTGCGTGCAAGCATGATCGTCACTCGTGCTGCCTGAAAATGCAGGTTGGTAATGATTGTTTTTTTATTCTTTATACAAACCTGGATGATTTAAATGCTTTTGCAAACTTTGTATTGTTTGGTTTATGAGTTTCGTTTCGTTTGCCATGTGAGAAATTATAAGTCAAGCACCAATTAAACCTTGCACATTTCGCATCGTTTTTGAAGTTATTTCCAAAGATTGACTCCTGCTTCTGTGATGTTGTGCTTATCCTCTAAAGCCCCTTATCCTTGAACAACGAAGCAGGTTAGTTTGAGGTTTACATGTTCGATTTTCAGAGAACTTTTTCGAAATTCAAGGACAAAATGCCACACCCCTTGTGAGATAACTTTAAGAATTCCTAGGAATTCCTAAGAATTTCCTAAGAATTCCTAGGAAAAAATTCCTAGGAATTCCTAAGAATTCCTAGGAATTCCTAGGAATCCAAGGTGTGAATTTTCACGGTAATTCGGACTGGGAATTCCTAGGAATTCCTAGGAATTCCAAGTTTACATAGAGCTGACTCGGAATTCCTAGGAATTCCTAAGAATTCCAACTCAAAGATACCCACCTTGAAATTTTCCCAAAATTTGCAGGAATTTCTGAGAATAACTTGGAATTTGTAGGATTTTTTAAGAATAGCTTGGAATTTTTTGGAAAATCTGAGAAAAACTGGGAATTTCTCATGATTTGTAGGCCAGACAAATTTTGTTGAAATGCACAGCTTTAAAATAACAAATAAAGTAATACTGAGGTCACATCAAACAGGTTTCAAATCAATAGTTTAATTACACTGGCTTTCATGAATGTTAAAATAAGAATAATTATCTTGTTTGTTTGTTTTTTTTTTTTACATCAAGTATCAAAAGTAAAACTGAAAACAGATATGAAGGTCAAATAAAACAAAACGAATACTATATTTCCTTGTTTAAAGAGAACTTTTTTAGATAATATATTTTTTTTTGGTTAATAATTTTCCATAAACCAAAAAATAAGAACATTTACATGTAGAACTGAAAAAAAAAAAAAAAAAAGGAAAAACAATACTGAAGTCCAATGGGACTTAGCTCTGCTTTTTCAAAAATTGTCCCCGGAGCTTTCGCTGTTGCCCTCGAATAAAATTGTCCACCGCTGCCCTCTTACACTCGTATCTCTTTTCCATAGCACCTAAAAATGAATAAATAAAGGTTGCAAATTAATAAGCACTTTGTTCAATGTTTTTAATTACACTTAAAGTGCTGATAATTATTGCTTGGTGGTATAATGACCTCCTTTCAGGAGTTTTTCAACCAGAAAGTATTTTTCTTTCACCTCTTATTTTGTTATCAAAATGAACTATCAGAATCATTCTGATAGTTCATTGGAACAATGGTACAACTTAAATTATTACTTTCAAACCAATCAGTTTCTCAAGACTCTACTTCCTATATATTCAGTGCAAAAGGGTTTTTTCCTTGGATTCACCTCACTCAAGCACAGAATTATTTTACTTCTCAGATTTCCAGAACACTTACACAACATAACTTTAACCTCCAACAAACCCTAACTTACAGTAGATCAAGTCCAGCTTCTCCCTGTCCAGAGCAATACCCTCACCACCAGATGCTGTTACTCTTCCCTTGAGAGATGATAGTCTTACTTCATCAACAGTAAACATCTTGTAAAGTAAGACTTTCAATCCCTCGAGTGGCTTAGTTGTATTCTTTATCATGGCAAGATAAGTCAACTGTAAGAAAAAAAAATTCCACATCAGCGAGTTAGGCCTTTTGTCTGCTTGTTTATTTGTACACTGGTTCAATACAAATAAGAAATTTAGTCATTTCTCATTATGTACCTCAG
>NC_090893.1:1718171-1725671 GCF_036669925.1 Montipora capricornis | reverse complement strand
AGACACTGACAGCGAGTGTGGGGAAATTTCGTCCGACAGTGACTCTGATTCAGTAGCTTCTGGGTTTTTCTCAGAGTCTGGGGACTCAGATACCGATTGCCAAGATTCAGTCGATTTGCCTGATGATGAAGCACCGAATGACAACCTCCCACAAAAATCATTTTCAGCCCAAGAAGAAGCATGCATGTCTATTCTTTCATTAATTGCAAGACACTGCATCACGACAGAGGCTGCAAAAGATATCATTGATTTGTTGAAATTGCTCTGCCCAGCAAACGAGCTATTGCAATCTTTAACTTACTCAAATGTGCAGAAAGTGTGTGGAAATTGTACTGTTTTCACCTATGACATTTGTGAAAATTGTCTCCGTCTGTTTCCAACAAACGTGGAGGATCAAGTGGTCTGTTCAACACCAGGCTGCAATGGGTATGTACATATCAGCACTTTGTGGGCATGCATAATTTAGTCTTTAACTGTACCCAAATTCACAATTAGCCAATCAGAAGCCTATTGTTGACTGCACTGGTATCCTATGATATCAAGTCACTGACCTGATACTGCACAATAGCAAGGATTTTGGGCTGAATTTGGGTATGGTAAATAACTAATTGTACCTTATTGTTACGCTTAGGTAGCTTATCAGAATTGTTTTGTCTAGCTATAGAGTAGTTTTGGCTCCACTGCATCTCCAAAATATGAACCATGGCTCCACAAAACTCACCTGATGTGCCACTGAAACATACCAAAAAGGTACAATTATATACCGTAGTTATTCGGTTATAAGGCGCACGGTTTTTTCAAGAAAAATCTGTCTTTGGGTGGCACGTTAGTGCTAAAATTGGGGTGCGTCTTATAGCCAAGTATTTTCGCGCAACAAAATCTTAAGGTCACAATTTGAGAAGAACTTGCAGTTTAAACAACACAAGAAAAGGACACTAGTTGTCAATTAAAAAAACGACTTCAAGAGAAAAGCAAACAAACGGAAATTTGCATACATGCTTAAAAGCATGTGCTCAGTAACGTGATACTGATGACAACAACACAATCGTTCGAAACTTGTTTCGAATTCCGAGAATCATGTTTGTCGCTCGCATGAAAAGTTTCTTCTCTGAACACACAGTGTGGAGATAAAACATACCTTCTTCGTTCATCCAGCCTTTCTTGTGCACTGAAATTTGCATCCTTGGTGGTGTGTTGATATTCAGTCGAACGCCTTTGAATATGACTTTCGGTGGGAGTTTTTCGCCGTTCGCTTTCGCTTGAAGTCTGAAGTCTGAACTCTGACTATTTATTAAGTCGGAAGGTTCAAATAAAAGTGTATGCGTTGTATGTTTATCATTTCTGGTGTCAACTTTTAGCTTTTGTTTTTACATATATCATTAAATGCGTGACTTTTTCACTTTGTTTACGTTAACAAAAAGAGTTCGCATGCCAATTGTGTAAGGATAATTGCTCTCAAATTCATCACATGCTTTTGATAACTCTCAATTTTATGGTGCGTCTTATAACCGAGTATTTTCGCGTAATTTTCAGTTAGAGAACTTAGATTGATTAAATTGCTAAGTTTGGGGTGCGCCTTATAACCGAGTGCGCCTTATAACCGAATAGCTACGGTACATAAATTTGATATCACTGGCTTGTCATTGCATGATTTCATGGATTTTGAGCTGAATTTTGGTACACTTTGCTTATCTGAGAAACTTAATTTTTTCTTGCAGTCTGAGGTATAAGGGAAGTATCCACCAGCAAGGGAAGAAGCTGCACAAAAATAGTTTTGTAACTGTTGACATCTTCAGTCAACTGAAGTGTTTGTTAGAACGTAAGTAGAACCTCGGCAGTCTTAATTCTGATTTGTTTTACAATAATTAACATGCAATATCTGAGTGAACGAGGCATTTATTTTTATGGCATTGCCCTCGTAAGATCAAAATGACTGTTGAAATAATTTATTTCGCAGTGGGGGGGGGGGGGGACTAATTTGATTTAGTCAGTAAACTACCAAATAATTAAAAAAAACCCAAGCAATTATAAAATTAATACGATTCGTAACTTGCAAATTGAATACTTTGAATAAATTATGTATCAAAGTAGACTAGATAGATAGATATATCACAAATTTAAAAAAAAAAATTGGAAGACGTATGATTCACAACTTAGTAAATAAGCAATTATTAATTTTTTCTTTAAGGAGAAGGGATATGGCAAATTATTCAGGCGAGAAGTGAGCAACGTGGAAAAGAAATAATCACAGACATCATTGATGGGAAATATTATACAAGATTGTGTGGACCTGGACACTTCCTGAGTGATATATCCAACATAAGTTTCATCTTCAACACAGATGGTGCCCCTTTATATTCCTCCTCAAGCGTATCCCTTTGGCCTGTGTTTTTAGCTATCAATGAACTTCCATCTCCAGACAGGTAGAAAAAAATTATTGAAATCTATCATTTCCTGAAAACGTAAATATTTAATCTACCTTATATCCTAAGTTACCTAAAACTATATTTGAGTGGAGCCTCATCAAAAGACAATTCTTTTTTATTGTATGAACCAAGAAGAAATGTTTCTTTTTACTTATTAATTTTTTTTACATCGTAGGTTTTCAAAGACAAATATGATGCTATGGGGTATTTGGCAGGGAAAGGGAAAACCACCATTCAATGCATTCTTTGAGCCATTTGCCACTCAAATGAACAAACTGTACAAGGAAGGTGGGTGTTTGAGACATGCCTTCAAACAGTATTTAAAGCATCCTATGGCAACCTAAGTGTTTATTCAAGTGCTCTTATTGTTATAGTTTAATCTACATGGTATTGTTGTAATTTAAACTGGACTCATTAGCTACCTAAGCCAGGAGCCTAACAAGCTCCAGGTCATCGAGTGTGAATAAAATATGTTAATGTTATGTAAATAATTGTATCTCAATTTTGCAGGTACTGCTCAATAGTGATAAAAGTCCATTACAGTACATTAATTCACGATTCACCTAGGGTACATTTTTCACTTTCCATTTTAGGAGTAACCATTGAGTTGCCACAAGAACCTTCAACAGTAAATGTCAAAGCTGCTGTACTGCTTGGCTCAACTGATTTACAAGGGAAGGCATACCTTTTATATATGACTCAACATAATGGTGAGGGTGGTTGTCTGACATGTGAGGAAAGTGGATTTGTAGCTGCCCAAGGAAAGGGGCATACCCGATGTTACCCATACAGGCCTGCAACTGAGAGGGCTCCCAACAGGACTATGACAACATTTCTGGAAAATGGTATTAAAGCAAATCAGAGCCAAAAAAAGGTGACTACTGTAACTTTAGTTTGGAATCTTGTATGGATAGAGCATATTATGTTTTAGCCATTCATGAAAATTTACTTAAACCATTATTTTTACCCCAAAAATAATTATTTATCTCATTCAACCTTTGGTACCAAAGAAAAACAAGAGTACCATGGGACATGATCTTATTTGCATACTAGCAAGCTGTTTCTGTTTATAAGTCTGTTTTTTCTTATTATGACTAGCATATTTTACAAGTATTCTAGCATGCACTTTACTCTTGCTTTGCATATAATTGTGAACATTAGATGTACATATTATGAGTACTTATAAAAAATAAATGTGATGTTAAGTTTAAATTTACGTAAAATTTAAATGTTGTTTATGGCAGCCATTCACCTAGCTTTGAGTACATTTGTTACATGTAGGTTGCAGGATTGTTTGATGTCTCCTGCTTGGCCCTAATGCCCTGGTTTGACATTGTTCTTGGGATGGTTCCTGACTACATGCATGGATGTTTGTTGGGTGTAACAAAGACTCTTCTGTACAAATGGTTCTCTTCAACCAACCATAAGAAGGAATTTTTATTGGTGGCCAGGTATGATTTGATTAGGGAAATAAAAGAATTATTTGTTGGATATTTATACTAGAATTCAATGCTTTGCTTTTAATGTTGCTTTTTTTTTTTTTTCAATATCCCACAATTGATTCAGTTTACAGTCAAATTTTAGTCAGAGCAAATGTCAAGACTTTATTTTAAGATACAAATTTTTTGCTCTTGTTTTGCATATAATTGTGAATGTTGGATGTACATGTACATATTGTGAGTACTTTTAAAAAATGGTTTTTGTTTTTATGCTAGAGACTTAAAGTCGTCTCAAGACAACTTTAACGTCTAGTATAAAAACGAGAAATAAGACAGACGCATTTAACGTCTGACGACTTTCATGTCTTGTTTTAAGTGTGTCGTTGAGACGCCACTTAACAGACGACTTTAAATGCTTTGAGTACAATTTGGTACATGTAAGTTGCAGGATTGTTTGATGTCACCTGCCTTGAAGGTTTTTTTTTTTTTTTTTTAATATCCTACAAGTGATGTTCCATTCACAGTCAATATTTGTCAAGGGAAATGTCAAGACTTTTTTTAAGATACATACTCTTTTATGCACTTGTAGATAAAAAAAGATTAAACAAACGCATACTTCCAATGCGAACCCCCAGATGTATTAGCCCGACTTCCAAGAGACCTGGAGAAACATTTCAAGAAACTTAAAGGTACGGCTGCAATTACAATTGTAGAAGTCATAAAGCCACAGTATTAACTTTTATACCCTGCAATCGGAAATACAGCCAATGTAATACAGAAAGCCGTTGTATATTCGACGGTTTTTAACACCCAACCTTCCCATTGTGATGAGCGTACTGTGTGTTGCATGATTGTGTTGGCCACATTTTTTTTCTATGGCATGGTATAAACTAGTTCAAAATGCAATTCTATCTTGTGGACCTATACCATGGAATATCCCACTTGCCACTTGTATTTTCTTGGTATACACACTCACTTTCGGATACATAACTGAGAAAATTCAACTGACTCATGGTATTTCCATGGTGTACCACTTGAAAACGTTGCATTATTAACTGGTATTTATGCGGTGCCTTTCACAGAAAATGTATGACTTGTCTTTTGTTTTTCTAGCCTCCGAGTTGCAGTCGTGGCTTCTTTATTATGCTTTGCCATGTTGGTTGGTTATCTGCCAGATAAATACCTCCAACATTTTGCCCGCTTCTCAGAAGCAATTTATATACTTCTTGGTAGTGAAATCACTCCAAGCCAGTTGAAGCAAGCAAGAGATCTACTAGACAGATTCTACAAGGACTTTCAGGCTCTCTATGGTATGAAGTGCATTTCACTTTCATCTTCCTTATAATGATAGGCTTCATGTACACGTATATCTCAGCTAACAAATGCTAAAGTGCATAGCATGTGCCCATAATTCCTATGAAATTTCATGATTTAAATCAGAGGTAATTGAGATTATGTCCAAGGCCACTACATGTACTTCCCTGTACAAGTGAACATCGTTACATGTCCCTGATATTGTTCAGTAAGGTTTTAAGTTAACTTTATCTTGTGGACTCCATTAATGCCTTTTAATTTATTCATATCTTCACTTTATATATATACTCTATTTCATTACTTCATTTTTACTTGATAATGACGTTCTGGAAACGTCGAAACGTCGTGCCATGTTGTTTTATAATATTTTATCGCAGATTTTTATTGTCAAATCTTGTGGTTGTCATAAATAATGCTCACAATGAACTATATAGTTACTTGTGCGATGACCAGGTGCCACAACTCAAATTCACAGTTGTACTTCTTTTAACTTTGGTTGATTAAAAAGAGTGCCTCTTTTCCATACAGCCTCATGAGTACTCGTACATAGCCTGTAAGTTAAAGGTTGACAACAGAACTATTTGGTCATTTGAAGAACTTGTAACATGTCATAGGTGTGTATTTTGTGTAGAATGTACACTGTTCATAGTCCAATAAATATGATTTCTTAAGATGAGATGCACGCAGTCGCAAAATCAAGATGAAAGCTAAATCGAAAAGGGACAAAGGAGAAAAGAGTTGATCAGACCGGTTTCTGAAGGCATGTGAAAAATCTAAAACAACTGCAAAACATGTTGCTACACTGTTCCTTAGAAGGTCCTTAATTAATATAAATGTAATCGCTCATTTGTAGGAAATGGAAGTTGTGGTCTCAACGTGCAACAACGCAAGGTGCACACCTGGTTGACTAATATGTTGAAGGCTGGGGGCCCTTTGGGCTTTGTCCAAAAAAGAAACCTTTGGCTTCCGGAAAAAGGATATGAATGGGACCAAAAACTCATGGATTTTTGCCACGGCACTGGGAAATCCTGGGGTTTGTAGACAAGGTAAAAAATGCCATTGAGATTCTTGTAGTTAAATCAATAGCCATTATGTGCCATATAAATACAACTTACATTTCCAAATATTCACTTTGAGCCTTTATAAAATCACTAATAGTCAATTAGTGTATGTGCTTGCCTTAATTAACAGTACTGTGATGGTATAAGCAATTTAAAAATTCACTTGGGCGATGGACTCACGGCTGCTTACCTCAAGAGGTTGTACATTTACTTTTGCGTGCCTGAAAAATACTTCTTTTTTTTTTCGGTCCTTTAATTATGACCTTGTCAAATTAAGCATTAATAAGGTCCATCTTTTGACAGTTTTTTGTTTTAATAATAAAATTGTTCATACCACAGAGTGACATACAATGAAAAAAAGGTTACACAGTAAAGGAGAGACTTTTTTTTTCTAAATTATTGACTGGACACTATGTTGTTTATAATCTCAGCTGATTTGGATGTTGCATGCCCAGAGCCGTCTTATGAGTGATGTTGAGCTAATCACAGCTTGAGCAACAAAGGAGTTTATAACAAGAATGCTGATCACGAAAAGAGGGTATATCAACCATGATTGGGTTTTAATTGTATGGCTCTCTAGTTTTTAACAAGCAATTAGAAATAATGATATGATATTTTACTTGCAGAAGCATTTAATAATGGTCTCTATGCTGAAGTAAAGTCTCTACATAAGCATTGTAACTTAGCGTTTTGGTTCGTTAGTCCATTTCTGCAACAATGAAGGGACGGAGTATGTTTGTCTCCCCGGCTGGATGGGAAGCTAGTCCCACAGGCTACTTCCAAACTTATGACAGGTTTCCATGACAATTTGAAAGTATAGAAATATGCTAATGGTGGAAAAGAGGCAATGTGAAATCATGTCTTGTCAAATAACTCATTGAGAGGGGCTCAGAATGCTAAACAGTTAGGGCCTCTGAAATATATTCCTGGTGACTGCTTCCACAGCAAGGTAGATAATGGCTTCATCTACATCTGAACTCTCATGGGTATTATGACATGATTAATTTATTAATTAACTTGTTTACAGGTTGAAGAACTTAAAGATGCTAAGGCTTGTCAGGTCTGCTGGAGGAGCCAAAAAGCTGGCAGGGCTTCCCGTTACTTTGGTGAATGACGTCCTTTGCAAGTGCCTGGACCTGACAAATTCAGACCGTCCCTTGCAGACCTGTGCAGGAACCTGCCGGCGCCAAGGTTGTTTTCTCAGTGGGCACTACACTCGGCTGATCCAAGAGCACTGCCTCTGTGGTCTTGCTGTCAAGT
>NC_090893.1:1699152-1713671 GCF_036669925.1 Montipora capricornis | reverse complement strand
CTTTGAATTGATTAGTCAGAGGATGTTAAAGAATCTCAAGGAGAGCAAGGACACGGGTAAACTGGCTACCAAACTGTCACATTTGGCTCACACGTATGTGTCATCATATCGACCCACGGCCTCGGATTTGAAAAAGCATAGGATTCTGAAAGAACTAAGAAAGAACAAGAACATTGTGATATTGCGGCCAGATAAGGGTAATGGGGTAATAATTTTAGATAGACAAGAATATGACAAGGCTTTATTTAAAATCATTAACAACACTACTAAATTCAGGGTCCTTACATCTGACCCAACCCTTACCCGGGAAGGGAAACTCCAGCGCTATCTTAGAGAACTTAGGAAAAAAGGTCACTTTGATCCTGAAGTTTATGAGGCCATTTATCCAAGTGGATCCCAGCCTGCTAGGATCTATGGTCTCCCTAAGATGCACAAACCACGAGCGCCAAATTCCACCCCACCATTTCAGCCCATAGTTTCCTCCATAGGCACCTACAACTACAGCTTGGCCAAATACTTAAGTAATCTACTCCAACCTCATATTCCATCCACATTCATTGCGTCAGATTCCTTCACTTTTGTGAAGGAAATCAATGAGCTATCTTTGCATGGGATGTTTATGGTGTCCTTCGATGTTGAAAGCCTCTTCACCAACATCCCTCTAGATGATTGCATTAATCTTGCCGTCAAGTATATAACTGAGGGTAACCCAGGTTTGAAACTTAGTAAACATGAGCTTAAAAGGTTGTTTGAGTTTGCTACCAAGGAAACTCACTTCCTGTTCAAGGGTAACTTCGATGACCAGGTGGATGGTGTAGCCATGCGGTCCCCTCTTGCCCCTGTTCTTGCCAATCTCTTTATGGGTCACCATGAGAATATATGGTTGGATCAATACGGGGATTCAGAGGTCTTATTCTATCGTCACTACGTAGACGATACATTTTGCCTTTTCTGCTCTGAACGGGATGCAACCCTTTTCTTCAATTACATCAACAATCAACACCCCAATATACGCTTTACAATGGAACGGGAAGCTGACCATGTTCTACCTTTCCTAGATGTTTTAATCAATGACACTGACCTGCACCAAAGTGTAACCACCGTTTACCGGAAAAAAACTTTCACAGGTTTGCTCACCAGTTATCTGAGTTTTTGCCCCTTAACCTACAAATTGGGGTTAATCAAAACCTTTATTGATAGAACTTTTAAGATAAACAACACTTGGATGGGGTTCCATACTGACCTTCAAAAATTGTCTGTCATTCTGCGGAGGAATCTCTTCCCTGAGAACCTTATCAACAAATATATTTCTAAATATATTCAGACAGCAGTCAAGGGAGGGAAAACACACAGTCTCATTCAGGAATCGAGCCCCAGGAAACACCTAAGTTTTTCTTTAAAATCCCTTACGTTGGGCTCTTCTCAGTCACGGCACAGAGGAGTATACGCAAACTTGCTAATCGGTTATGTAAACCTATTGATATAAGGTTAGTCTTCACTACTTTCAAAGTCAGGAATCTTTTTAATGTGAAAGATGCTGTCCCTGTAGGGCTTCGCACGCGTGTTGTCTATAAATTTTCGCGTGCAAGTTGTAATGCTTGTTATGTTGGTGAAACCAGCCGACACTTCTCCACACGAGTGCGTGAGCACTTACTTTCAGACAGATCTTCGAACGTTTTTAAACATCTGCAGAGTTCAGAGTTTTGTAAGGCATCCTGCACACCGGATTGCTTTGAGATCCTGGACTCTGCAGCCACTAAGTACCAAGTGAAGCTTAAGGAATCCATGTATATAAAACGGGAGAAGCCCGATTTCAACCAGCAGGTGAAACACATTAACCTGACTCTCTCCCTGTAAGGAACTAAGCGTCGCTCATTTAAAAATTTTAGTTTTGTTCTGTTTTGATTTAATACGCAATATTGACAACGCAATGTAACGAAGTTTGTAAGATCGCGCGCGCTTTAAATTCAACGGCGATTTCAAAATATGTAACACTGAAGATGACAGATGTACCGTCGAAATATGTCTGGAAAATTAAAGAAAGTTGTTATTTTTATACGACTAACTTGAGAAAACCTTGAATGTAGAAAAATTTGTGAATGGTAAACTTTATATTAGTTGCTAACCAAAGAATGTTACGGACAAAATTTGAGGATCCTACCTACACTAGAATTTGCCCAGCGAAAATTGAAATTTCCCTTACATTTGTCAGATGCATGTCTGAGTGAGGGTAAATTTCGAAGTAATGGTGTGGCGAAATTTTAAATCCCGCTGGGAAAATTCTAGTGGAGGTAGGATCCTCAAATTTTGTCATGCAGTCAAATCCTTTGGTTAGCACCTAAAGTTTACTATTCACAAATTTTTCTACATTCTAGGTTTTCTCTTGCAGATCGTCATAGAAACCCTGTTATTTCGGACAGGTTTGCCTGCCCATCAACTGAAGATAGCTTCCAAAACCGTGATGAGGCCTATTATTCTTGATGGGCAAATGTTGTAACAATTAGTTCCATAAAATATTATAAAGTTTACAGTGAGGCATTTCCTCAATTTTTTGGAAGGACTCCTTTGTTTGTCTTTTTTTTATTGATGTTAAAAAAGGAAATCCTTTGTACAAGGTCTCTGCTATAATATAGGCAGGCCTAAAGTACCTGGCCTGTACTTAAAAACGTCATATCTCTCAAGTCTCGCAGACTTCAATGCAATCTCACGCTCTCACGCTGACATGACCATTTCTCATGGATTGACACTATTCTCGAAGGTAATTCTACCTTTTAAGCTTTCAGAAGGGCTCATGAATTCCGATTCATTCCTTCACTGGCATAGCCTGATTCTCAGACGGTCCAGGGGCCCGTTTCTCGAAAGTCCCGAAACTTTATGGGCCATTTTCGGGTGTCACACTTCCCTTTGTATCTCAAGAACGGAGAGGACTTCACAGTTATATTTCTTCTTCTTACCTTGAAAACATGTCAAGAGATCGGCTTTTCAAAACAAGCGGTTGCCAGTTCACAAATGGCTTTTCGGGCCCGAAAAGTCATCGGGACTTTTGAGAAACGGGCCACTGGTCGCTCGTGCCACGCACTCTTCTCCCTTTCCGATCTGATGGACTTCATTCAAGGTCATGTTCCTGACGTCATGGTTCTGCTATTTTTTTACACCAATTCGATCGAACTTGCGATGTCCTCAAAAGTCAGGAATTTAAGGAAGACTTAAGAGGAATTCAGGGTGCTGTTGAGAAAGTTTGCCAAATCTTTGGTGTGGAGAAACTTTTCCCCAAACAGATGAATGCCCGTAAAGCTTTTATTTGAAGAGGGTGTTTTTTAGACTTGCCAGCGTGTAGGTGGTCCAAGTTGGGCAGGGAATATGCCAGCAAGGCTCGGATGAAACCCACCGACCGGTGGGACCGGATGAAGGGCCTCGGCACATGTCGCTACACCAAGAGGGTGCCTCATGCCTGTGCTGCAAGGCAGGCATGGTGGCTGGCATAATGTCCTGGGGCCAAGTTGACCCAGTCCAGCAGTAGAACAACATGCCCCCTCCCTGACGGGGCTTCAGCACAGGGCTGAAGGGGTGCCGCAGGCAGCAATTCCCCGCCCAAACCTGAGCAATGCAATAGGTACCCTGTGCTAAGCCCGATCCTAAAGACCCCTTCTCCACCAGACTACAAGGGGAAAGAAGAGTGAGACTCTTGTAAGTCTAATAAAATATGTGGGCCATGTTGGGCAGGGAATATGCCGGCAAGGCTTGGATGAAACCACCGACTGGATGGACCGGATGAGGGGGCTCGGCACCTGTCGCTACACCAAGGGGGTGGCTCATTCCTGTGCTGCAGAGCGGGCATGGTGGCTGGCATAATGTCCTGGGGCCAAGTTGACCCAGTCCAGCAGTAGAACAACATGCCCCCTCCCTGACAGGGCTTCAGCACAGGGCTGAAGGGGTACCACAGGCAGCAATTCCCCGCCCAAAACCAGAGTAACGCGAGGGGTACCCTGTGCTGAGGCCGATCCTAAAGACCCCTTCTCGACTAAACCACAAGAAGAGGAGCAAGGCCCTTGATGGCCCAAGGGGAGGAGAAAGACCGAATGAAAAACATGGGGGAGTGGGGTGGAGAGGATCGGGCCCGCTTAATTAAGTCCTAATATGATGTAATTATCAATCCTTTTTGGTTTTTTTTTTGTTTGTTTGGTTGAAGAAAAGAGCAGTGAAAGTGGAATCCAAAATGTGAACTAAAAACAAGGATAAATCCTGTAGTGTCCTAGTCGCAAGAGACAGCAAGTTTGTAAAGCGTTTTTACGAGTAAACAGACAGCAAACATTATTAGTGTTTAAATGTCAGGACAGGAAGCTAGGTTCTGCGGCACTTTTAAAATTGTTTCCTTTGGCAACAAGATGCAGCTCTGGTAGGCATCAGGTTTCCAACGACCAAGGACTTAATCAGCCAATCAGGTAACCCAGCGGCACCAGCTGTGGATGCTGCTCCAGTGCGGAAGCTGTGAGAGGCGTAATGGGTGCTGTTTACTCCAACGACGTGTAGGAGGGCTTGCAAATTACTAGTAAGGAAGCAGCGGGTGGGAGGATGATCTGCAAACTGGGGGAGGGGCTGGGCAGGTCCTTGTGTTGATATTTGAAACATGTAGCCCCTCGGGGCGGTGACAGCGGAGACCGTTGAGTTTGATTGAGTAATAATGAGACAGGAATTAAACTTCTAAGGACACAATAAATCAGCAGTCAAAGATTAAACACTAAAAGGACAAGGGGAGGAATTAAACTTCTATCACCACAGTACATTGTGGCAGTCAAAGATCAAGCACTAAAATAACAAGCAAAGGAATAATTTAACTTCTAAGGCTACAATAAATTCAGCGCCAAATTAACACCAAACACTGGATTAACAATCTGAGAAATAAAAAAAAAAAAACTCCTATGGACACAAGAAATTCAGCAGTCAAAGATCAAATATTGAAATAACAATAAGAACTTCTAAGGCCACAAGAAATTCAGCAGTCAAAGTTCAAAGACTAAAATAACAAGCAGAGGGATAAAACTTAAGAGTAGAGGAATTTAACTTCTAAGGCCACAATAGATCCGTAAGGCAAAGATCAAAACACTAAAATAACAATCAGAGGAATTACCGTAAAGACTCGCAGATAAGCCGCACCTTTTTTCCAAAAATTTGCGACCAAAATCGTAGGTGCGGTTTATCTGCGAGACCATTTGGGAAAGGTGGCGTGAATTTCGGTGTCCAGTCTTCCATCGTCCGATATTATGCCTGGTTACACAGCTTCGCACAGTGCATGCAAGAAAAACAACAAATTTACGCGCAAAATTCTATGGAAAAACTGCCTTGAATGGAGAAATACCTGTGAACAAATACCAGAATAATATCAATCATATGTCATAAGTGTCGGACATGATGTTTATTTTACGAAAGAGCTAAAATTACGGGTAAGACTTTAAAGTATTTTTCGATCCATTGTTGGCGAGTTTGCCTTGGATGAAGACAGAACACTTCATGGTCTCGACTTTGGATTTCTTTCGAGTTCTTAAAACTTTTTTTCCAAAATTTGAGTTGCTAAACTTGGGGTGCGGCTTATCTGCGAGTGCGGCTTATCTGCGAGTCTTTACGGTAAACTTGTAAGGCTAAAATAAATCAGAACGTAAAAGTCAAACACTAAAATAACAATTGGAGAAATTATTGTTATTATTATTATCATTTTTGTTTTTTTTTTTTAATGGCGACAATAAATCAGCAGTCACAGAGGATCGAACCCAAAAGGGGAGAATTAACCTTCTATGGCCACAATACATTGAATGAGCAGTCAAAGATCCAACCTGAACATAGCACCCAAAGGAATTAAACTTGTAAGGCCACAGTAAATTCTGGACTCAGAGGTCAAACACTAAATAAATATAATCTGAGGAATTATTTTCTTTGGCCACAGCAAATTCAGCAGTAAAAGATCAAAAACTAAATTAACAGGCAGGGGATTTAAACGTCTAAGGTCATGATAAATTCTGAAGACAAAGAGCAAACACTTAACTGACAATCGGAGGATTTAATTAAACCACTATCACCACAATAGATTCAGCAGTCAAAGATCAAACGGTTGTCCAGGGTTGTCGTACGTCGGCATTTGGCCATTGGGGAAACATGTCCTTGTGCTGTTGGTTCGACAAGGATGGGTTGTTGAGACATATGCAATGTGTGGACCAGGTGATGGTGAGTTCAGGTCCCGATGCTGGTGCTAGATCTTTATTATTTAAGGTTTTCTTGCTAGAGGGTCTTGTTCATGCGACGTCATCACCGCCATGTTGATGCACAAAAGCAAATCTCTCAGTACAGTGTAGCTTCTTTTGTTCGTCCACCAAAATTCGTATATTTCTCCATTGTTAATGGTGTCTCTAGAGGTTGTGTGAAAAACGTCCTATAGGGAGCGACAGACAACAATATACCAGGTGGATAAGTGTTTGAGTTTTGCATTGGTGGGTAGTCGACTGCCTTGCATGATTTCATGAAAGCTTCATTTGACTCGAGGAACAGGGAAGCGGGAAATCAGTTCAGCTTTGCTGCCATTTTGGGCAGATAGCGAGCATGAAGACGAAGACGAAGAACTTTCCGTCGACAGTGAAGATTTTCCCAACGACGATGGCAAGGGCCTGTGGCCTTCGAATTGCCGCGTGGATGCGCCATAATAAAATTTGTAAACAGTAAAGGTACTCCTTACAGGAAACTAAAGAGCTCACAGAATAACCTCTGAAAATAGGAATTACTCCACGCGACAAAGGCAGAAATGAAATGCAACGGATTACAGGACATGTGGCTCCAAAGAGGCCACCACGTGATAGGTGCTGGACACGGAGACCGAGGGCTCAGAGGTTATCGCTCGTAAACATTTATAACTTTAATTTTATACTAAAATATCACTGAAAGACCAGGTGAATTTTCTTCGGAATCTGAGCATCAGAGCTGGATGTGTAGGAGACGATAAGTTTGTAGATATCACGTATTCTTCGCCGGAGTCTTCACTCGGAAATGGCTACTGGCAAAACATGTTGTTATCTGACATGTGATAGGAATTGTTGTGGATGAAGTGCATTGTATCAGCCATCGGTGTGCATTACATTTTATCTTGATTTAGACCTAATTTGCTTTTCCATGAAATTATAGTATTAAAACGCTGTTGGGAAGCAACCACAAGAAACAAACATTGGAATGTGAGGGTATAAATACGAAATTACTTACTTGGAAAACATAGGCTAAGAAGATATAAAATGAATGACAAAATGTAAGTTAGATAATGAAATTTATGACACTTTGACATGTTGTGATGTACTCAACAATACCAGTGACGAGCTTGTGTTGGATATGCATGAGACAGAGTTGGTTATAATCATCTCATATCCACAAGCACGAGAGGAATAATTATTTATTAAAAGCGCCTCCAAAATATAGATAAATCTTCCCGACTTTATTTTGTATTGCTTTACTTGTCAAAATAAAGTTTTCAAGTTGCTACCCTGGAAAAAAATTATTTTCATTTTCAGCACACAATTCCCCGCTTGATGTGCACTGCGCTGTCTTTGAAACTTCGGCTCTAAGCTCGTCTCGAAGAGTGTTAAGAGTAGAGGACAATTTTTCAACCTTGGAAAACATTTCTTTTTACAAACGTACTGCGATCCTTGCTTTGTCTGCTGCAACTCTCCACCTAAAATCCTGGAAATGGCTCCTCTTAAATCCCACTGTGAACGTCCAACCACGGCGATTCTGTCAGACAAGTGTTTTCCAACAATTCAGCACAAATCAAACAATGAACCAAATTGGTTTCATATGAAACCACTTTTTTTGGAGTAGAAGTTATCATATCATTGATTTCAGAGGGACCTGGACCGTCTGAGTGAATGATATTGACAAAATGCCTAAAAATATTTCAAAATTTTCGAAATCTGCCCTTTTGCAGCGGAGTTATAGAGGTTTGAATTTGGTTAAAATCCCATACATTCACTGTAATTTAAGCTGTGTTTGCGCCTCGACCAAGATGGCGTCAGAAACCGTGAAAAGGTCTATTTTAATGCTCTTTAATGCTAATATTATGGAGGAACTCAATTTCTTCATTTCAAGTTTCAAGACAAGAAGATTGATCCTTTGCACACGTGGTCACTCAATCAATCACAGGCAACCAAAACTTAATTAATTTAACACTGGTGACCCTTTGTGTGGTATGGCATAAGTAAAACTACTGTATGTGTTTGTATTTATAGGAACTGACGATAGTATAAATGGGGTGTATGGCTTAATCCGAGATCTGTTAGTGGAGGGTAAAGATGCCAGGTTTGTCAACAGGAGGGGACGCTATGTTCTCAACTGGTCCAGAGCTCTTGATCGTTATGCAGATTACAAGGCAAGAAAAAAACCCCAATTCAAGAGCAAGAATCTCACCAGACAAAAATTAAGCAATCATCTGAGATCAGCCCTTCTGAATTTTTACAAGAAGGATGGCGCAAAAGAATATATGGAGTCTAAGAAAGTCAACAACAAGAATGAAGTTGTTGAAAGGCAGTTTCAAATGCCTTCCAAGTTGTTTAAATCCTTTTTTGGAAGTACAGTTCCTTCAGATGAAAGCGAGCAACAAGATGAGCAGGAGATAAACAGTATCACATCTGAGGTTAGTCAATGTGAGGGGCAATGATTCCTCTTTATGTTTGGCTGGAGTATTGTAATGAAACTATCAACCATCACTGGTTGACAGCAGTTTCACTTGTATAGAGTCAGTATTTTACCCTCTATGAACTTGCAAAATCTAAACCTTGGCTGATAAAGGACAAGTTGGAATTTCTTTTTTTTTCCATTCTGCAAGGAATTTGCAAAGTTTGAAGGTTCACCTCCCTAATTAATTCAAAGCTGCCTTTATTAGACAAAGGTATCAAAGCTGCATGTATAAAAAAACCCAGTGAATAGTTGGAGAAGTTGTTTGCATTCCACCTGGCAATTAAGGGTACTTGAATATTGAGAGCATAACCTTTGCTCCAATTTCCTATTAAAATGTCTACAGGTATCATTATTAGGTCTTGATTGGTTTTATTTTTTAAGGATGAAATAGATCACAACTCAAGTGATCATGGATTTGATGAAACTATGGATCAGTCTTGTGTTGGTAAGGATGATGTTCTCAGTTTTATTGAAACTGTCTTAATACAGTACCGCCTGGAAGTATTGACCCCTCGGCCTGGAAGTATTGACCCCTCGGGACGAGGCATTACCTCGTCTTTGCCGCGGGTAGTGGTCGCGCGCCACTGAGGTATGCAAATTTTTTTCCCTCGGTAAAACCAAGGTGCAATTTGCCGCGGAGAGAAAAGACGAGGCTTGCCGCGCGAAAGAACAATGATCTGCTGCACGTGTGAAATAAGTAGAAGACTGTCAAATTTTAAATCTCATGGTGTGAAGAATCGATTCTTAAAGCAAGAAATCGTAATCAAAACGAGAAAGTGCGCGTCAAAGTTCAATCTTAATTGATACATTCTTCCAAGTCATCCGACCCTCTGTCGGTACTATTTTGAGACTTGACGTACCAACGAATAATTTAAGAATGGTTTCTTTTTTCATCTCTTTCATCAGCAATAAATTGTTATGTGTAACCATAGCAATTGCAGCATGTTGAGAGCGCATGGAAAACAAATCTAGGAATAGACTGTGATTAGTGGAGAAATGAAGTATCTAAATTATCTAAACGCTCATCGTTTGCATACGAATTATAAAGACGCAAAAACCAGCAAGCGAAACAAAAGAACGACATAATTCTTAACTTGACATAGTCTGATGTTCGAACCATCTTTGCGCACATTGCGCTTTCACGAGTAACTCTGTTGGCAGCCTGCTGTCACTCGTGATGAATTTGCATAAGCCACGCCAATGATCAAATGTTAACCAGAGCGCGAAAACAATCTTTTCAGTTGAGGTGAAATAATTTTCTACTAGTTCATGGGTTTGGTTTCCTTGGAATGTTTTCCTTTTTGTAATTTGTTACTTGAAAACAACTTGGAAAGTAATACCGCAGTAGTAAACCATAAGAATAGTATTTACATAAGTCTTACTTTTGAACCACGAACGGTTGGTCATGCAAGGTTTTCGAGGATATGTTGAATGTGCTTTGTATTAAAATTCTCCGTGACCAGCAACCCGATATTTCAGTCAATTTAAAGTGAATCTGCAATAATAACGTTTTGGACAGTGATTTGCGACACTATCTAGCTTGAGAAGTTTTATGCCTTTCAACACGGGTTTTGCAAGAGCGGGTCACCCAGACCCTGGACAGTTTTGTATATATATTGTCAAAACCCAGTTGTGGGCCACCATACTCTCCGGCTGCAGGATATCGAGATAATAAATGAATGTTCCGAGCGCTGAGCTGCAAAAAAAAGCGGACACATTCTCCCATAAACTGAAATGAATAAAACTTTAAAATGTGATGACGGCAAAGTCCACGCAAGCGGGAAAAGCGTCCACGAAATCGACTCGTCGGACCTTCAAATGAACAGTCCACAAGAAGTCTTCGAAATAAGCACTGCAATCAAAATATGTCACAAAGAAGGTTTCAAATGTGGTCGGAAGATTCTGGCTACGGATATTCTATTTGCAAGTTAAAGGAAAGTAAGGCAACCAAGGTCCATGACGATCGGCTATGATCCTCGATCTATGTTCGCAATTTTCGACCGAAACTTGTTCAGTTCCTGGTCTTCGGTGGGATTTCAAAATTATAATCTGGCTTATCGAAACACAAAGTCCAAGGAAACCATTTACAACTCTAAAGCGGAATTTTAATTGCCGAGGGTTTACCTCGGTTGGCTTTTCCGCGGCAACTTTGGAGCCTAGCCGTAAATTTCCCTCAGCAGAAATGCGGCCTACTGCGGGAATACCGAGGGAAAGTCGCGACAGGGTGATGCGGCAATGACGTGGTAAAGGGGTCAATACTTCCAGGCGGTACTGTAGTTCCATCAAATACGTTATATAATTGTCAATTGGGCACTACTGAAGGCGTGCTTCGCTCATTCCTGGATCTTGAGACTTGCATGGTATTATATTCAGTTAACCCATTCACACCTCAAACAAACGAAATGCCAAAAAAAACCCCTGTAATTTCTGTCTTCTGTTTTCAAACCGAAACATTCTGGCCAAACGAAAATGCCAAAACAGAATCACCCTAAAACTAACAAATGCTAACTTTATAACAAGCAGGTGATGAAAAAACTAGCTGATCTGCATATATAACGAGGCAAAGGCGCAAAAGCAGGATTATACAAAGGAATCTATGGCTAGAAATACAATGAGCTCGTAGGTGTTAAGGAGCGCTAGGGCTGACAAAGCGAAATATGCGAAAATGAAATGACACAAAGCTGCTTACAAAAAATTGAAAGTATTCCTTCTGTTCAATGAAATAGATGTCCAATCAACTCACAACTCAAGTGATCATGGATTTGATGAAACTATGGATCAGTCTTGTGTTGGTAAGGATGATGTTCTCAGTTTTATTGAAACTGTCTTAATAGTTCCATCAAATACGTTATATAATTGTCAATTGGGTTCCACTGATGGCGTGCTTCGCTCATTCCTGGATCTTGAGACTTGCATGGTATTATATCCAGTTAACCCATTCACACCTCAAACAAACGAAATGCCAAAAAATAAAAAAACCTGTAATTTCTGTCTTCTGTTTTCAAACCGAAACATTCTGGCCAAACGAAAATGCCGAAACAGAATCGCCCTAAAACTAAGAAATGCTAACTTTATAACAAGCAGGTGATGAAAAAACTAGCTGATCTGCATATATAACGAGGCAAAGGTGCAAAAGCAGGATTATACAAAGGAATCTATGGCTAGAAATCAAAATTAATGAGCTCGTAGGTGTTAAGGAGCGCTAGGGCTGACAAAGCGAAATATGGGAAAATGAAATGACACAAAGCTGCTTACAAAAAATTGAAACTATTCCTTCTGTTTAATGAAATAGATGTCCATTCAACTCACAACTCAAGTGACCATGGATTTGATGAAACTATGGATCAGTCTTGTGTTGGTAAGGATGATGTTCTCAGTTTTATTGAAACTGTCTTAATAGTTCATCAAATATGTTATGTAATTGTCAATTGGGTTCCACTGAAGGCATGCTTGGCTCATTCCTGGATCTCGAGACTTACATGGTATTATATATATCCGGTTAAACCCATTCTCACATCAAACGTCCTATGTCACCCCCCATTGATGAGTAAATTCATCTGGTGTTAGACAGTAAAATCTATTAAGTGTCCCTCTCAGGGGTCAATGGGTTAAGCATTTTTCCTGGTTTAGGTAATATGAACAACTCATATGGTCCTTGCCCTCAGTGGTTCTTCAAATGGCGGTACTGTAAGCATGACTGTCAAAGCCTGTTGTCAGTACCTTGCAGACAGTGCTACCCTCTCTTGGGAATAACCGGGGCTAATGGCCTGAAACAGTAAGCATAGGTACAAAGCAATCTGGTGACAGTTTTTTGTACTATAAGTGTAAAAATACTACCGAAATCACTAAACTCTTTGCACCCCGAAAAGAAACGATTGATTGCATTGGAATTTTTGACTTGCTAATTAACGTAACCAATTGGAGCGCCCCGGTTTGTGATGTGTCTTTCTTTATGTGAGCGAGGCCGTGGGAAAATAAACAAACAGACCACAGCTTGAGATGAATGTGTACAAAGAACTTTCCACCGTTTGGAGATGATATGAGGTGCCTGATGGTTGAGTGGAGTGGAGATGTTTCAACAGAGTTCTACCTGCCGGACATTGGATTAGTTAACGTACAAAATGAGTGGTCTTACACTCTATGGAAGACGTGTTGTCAAACAACCGGAAATTACTTCCATCGTCATACAGCTAAGGTCAATAATTGAAAAAGCTGGAAGAACCAGAAATAGATTTGGTGCAACTGCTGATAAAAATAGGTCCACAATGCGTACTTGGGGTGTTATGCTGAGTTAACTCCATTGGGCCCTTATAGAATTTGGTACTGCGGTGTCACTTTTACCATGCGTGATTGGTTGAAAATTTGTCATAACAGTGCAGCACTGAAATGGGTTCCTTAATTAAGTATGCTTCAAATGTCAGGACCTGTTCAGAATTTTACAGCGATGACTGGCCGCTAATCTTTCTCTTATTGCCATTTGCACAGTTCAGACAACTTTTGCTGCACACTACATCATCTCTATCAGCTAGCTATTTACTAGTAACAGAAACACTAAGAATGGCTAAGAAACAAGCATGGCACTGTCATACATTCATATGACCCTATTAATGATCAAGAGAATGCTGAAATACAACTAGAATTCCAAGATGAATCATCATTAGATGAGGTGTTCAATGAACAAGTACCCTTAGAGCTTGCTGCAAATTCCCAAACTACTGAAAATCATGGTCCATCAGCAATAACAATGTATAATCAGGCAACAGAAATGTCTGATGATCAGTTACGTCAATCAGTTAGATCATTAAATAAAATGCAATGCAAAGCTTTCAAAAGGACCCGTGATTTGATACACTAGAAATACCATATTTACCTGTGTCTAAGTGGACCTTTTATGGCCTCAAAAGAAGCTCCAGAAATCGCCCTCGACTTATACACGGGTCAAAGATTTTGAGCCAATTTCCAGCTAAGTAATTTATTCAAAATTAGCATAATAATGTTGTCTTTAATTGGGCATAACGAATGCAGTGGACAAAAGCTGACAAAAGACTTCAAAATGAATGACAAGAGACTCCAAAACGAATGTAAGCAGTTCCAGTTGAAATGAAAAAGGATTTGTCCAACCCTAGATGTTGAAGATACTCACAAGCACAATATGAAATAGACACTGGAAATTTTCGTTTTCCAAAGGCGGAAAGCTCTAAAAGGCATTTCTGTTTCTTCAAATAAAAACTTGATCGTTCAACGGCTGAGTAACCTGGCGCAATACCTCGTGTTTGCATGCAAGCATCGTCAATTGTGTTGCGTGAAAATGCTGGTTGGTAACGAATGTTTTTTATTCTTTATACAAACCTGGCTGACTTAAATTCTTTTGCAAACTTCGTATTGTTTGGTTTATGAGTTTTGTTTTTGTCATTTGAGAAATTATAAGTCAAGGACCAATTAAACCTTGAACATTTGCATATCGTTTGCAAGTTATTTTCAAAGATTGACCCTGGCTTCCTGTGATGTTGTGCTTATCCTCTAAAGACCTTTATCCTTGAACAACGAAACAGATTAGTTTGAGGTTTACATGTTCAATTTTCTGAGAACTTTTTCGAAACTCAAGGACAAAATGCCCGCACATACAACAGATGCTGAACCACAAAACTACGGTATTAAAGCGCTTGAGGCCCTGATTTTTTTGTGTATCCACATTTCCAGAAATTGAAGAATACAAGATTAGTGTCCCATGAACATTTAACAAAGAAACTAAGAAATTGCTTTTTTTGCCATCAAAAATGGGGGTCGACTTATACACGGGTAAATACGGTATATTA